>NC_079173.1:18316717-18594217 GCF_947568905.1 Ostrea edulis | reverse complement strand
CTATTTTGTATTGCTGATAGGAGTTATGAGTCTGGTTGTTGTTTGTTATCTTCCCTTTTTCATGCATGTGTAAAGTTTCTAATATTTAAAGTAATTCTGCATTGATGAAGCAGTTTGAGAAGTTCTTGGATCAATTCTAACTTGAGTGGTAAAAATGTAAAATCATTAAAATTGTTCCTACCTTTTAAAACTTGACAGATGAGTGCACTAAGTTATGTTGCCCCCACAGAAGCTGGAACGGAATAGGGTGTGTCCGTTACAGAATACCTATTGAAATATAATTACTGTAAATAGCATTCAAGTACCTGTATTTTTGATTAAATCTTTTAAATACATAATTAATAATAATGCAAAATAATTTAATTCTTATTGTATCCTTGTCAAATTCCAATTAAGGAACGCAAGTTATTTTTGTATATCCTGGTTTGGTATTGGGATACACCCCCTTGATTAAAGATGGCGACCTTCGGCTTCACAGATAAACGCTTCAAGTCGCTGTTGCTAAGTGAATCATTGCGCGGCTTAGTTGACTTGTATTTTTCCGAGTTTATGTACATTTTGATAAACGCTTCACGGATTATAAAGCGTAAACTGACCCAAACCAGGTTATACTCGTATAACTTGCCCCAAAATTAAAGTCATTCCTTAAGGTAGTGATTGCAAGGCATCACGTGGTTTATTCATTTAGTATTTAAAAAGAGACTATTTTCGTTTCCGATTCCGGAATACGTCAAGCGCTTAAGCATCAGTAATAATGACAGATGATGGAAACAGACTTGTCAGCTATAACCAGACACAGGGTAAAGTGAAAAGATGTTTAGAAATATACAAATGAAATACAATACAAATGAAAAATCCCTTATGTTTTCATTATCTTTTTTTAAAAAAAATAGTCATTAGGCCCTAAGTCTCCATGATACATGTACCCCCCTGTTAATTTTCAGTCTTGCAGCACGTAAATTTAATTCACAAACCACTAAGCCTATTACAATCATAATATATAATGCTATGAATTTCATAACATGTATATTGTGTTAGTGCACATCAATCTAAAATGCTGCTATGTAACGTGGATGTTAAGAGAAATCAAAAAGTGTGTATTCTGAAAAGCACTGTTAATATCTTTTTCTCAATTAGTTCAGTTATTTCTTATAATATAAAAAGTAAGAAAGTTTTGTTGTTTGATAATCGCTTGGTTTGAAAGGAGAGGAAAAAAAAATAAAGACTTGCAGGTATCGACGTCACAATGCACAGTTTACATCGGATGGGTTACATTTCTCACGTTTTAACATACATTTACAGAGCATGAATATACAAGTAATTTCAAACAGAAAGTAATAAAAACATCTCCAAAGCAACAGTAATGTAGAATAAATTCAATAATAAACATCAAAACATTTTCATAGTTTTAATATGAGTTGAAATAAATGCATGTAAGATGCATATCTATTGTAATTATCACCTGCAGCATTTATGTAAGGAGGGGGGTGGAGTAACTATAGTGATCATAGCACCATAGTAAACCTGAAAACCAATATTGATACTTTCATGAAAAATTCCTCTAACATATGTTAAGACATATTTAAAAACAAAAAAAAATAATTGGTCATTTATTCCTCAGGGGGTGAAAATACATCTGCTTTGGTGAATAATTGCCTTCTAAAAATTGCGAAATTGCTCATAAGCAGCCCTGCGTCTACTTCATATGAAAATAAATGGACATATTGATACAAATTATATATTATTTAAGGCTTTATCTTCAATTTGATATAAAATTTGTATCCCTTGCCCCATTTGTATCTGTTTTAAACATCACCTGAAATACCTGTACCATTTATTACGGAAAGTCAACAAGAGGGGTTACTATGACAACCGTAGCATCACAATTTCTGTGAAAACCATATATGATACTTTCATAATGAGTTACAGATACTGTAAACTACAAAATATGTAAAAATCAAAAAAATTCATAATTCATTAATTTTCAATGACCCATGCAATCACTACCTTAAATAACCAATAGTTCCTCTAGATATAGAATAATTTCTTGAAAGTTGGAAGATAATCATCAAGTTCATTGTGAACTATTTCATTCAACTTTTATTTACAGACATTATTGCATCTGAAATATTCAAATGAAAAGATATTTGTTGGAAAATAGTTCATGTATTAGCATTTCAGCGAATACCGCTCTTAGATGATATGTACTAAATGAATGTAAATCAACAGAGTTTGCACTGACTTGTAACCAAACATGGCCAGTTGTGCATGTGAAATATATTGAAGATAAGCGTTGTCAGCTATAAACCCAGCAGATGAACAGGTGAATGCAATGTCTACAAGCTTCAATAAGGAAGCACACTTTTGTGTAAGGCCTATTTGGCATGTCATTGTAGTAGATCGATTGATTGGATATTGTTTAACGTCCCTCTCGAGAATATTCCACTCATATCACGGATCCATTGTAGTAGTGTTGCATACTAGCTTTATAGAACTAGTTGGAAGGTCATGTATCTAACACTACTACATCATTCTACTGTACAAAACACATGCATGCTTCACAGGGGCTTGCTGCTGGGTTGTTGGTTTTTTTTTTAAAAAGTAAACAATACTATATTTTGCTACATTATATTTTTAAACAGTAACAAGTCCCTGTGAATGACTAAAGAAATTTAGCTTCAGATGACAAGTCCTTTCAATTTGAATTCAATTGTGATGTAAATAGACCCCCCAAAAAATCTGTGTGGCAGGGAAAATGCCCAATATCCATGACTTTTAAGACCTAAAACCCTATTTTATTATTTATTCACAAAGGGGAATACAGATATTTCCGGAATGGATGGTGTGTGTAAAACCTCCAGTGAACATAACAATATTCCTTTCTACGGCAATATCAGCTGACATGTTTCAATCTCTGTTCGATAGGCTGGCAGCAGACCACAGAACCCCAACAATCTGCATACTGTATGTTCCAGTAAGTTGAGTAACACTAGGCAATTTAATCACTTTTTACTGAAAATATTGGGGACTGTAGGCCTAGCTGTGCCTAATGACTTGGTCTTAAATCATCTTATACATAACTAAGTAAAAGTATTCTTACTGTGGCTGTTTAGTAAAAAACTTTGCTTGCACGTGTGGGATGTTTTCGTCAGACATCCTTGAAAAATTTACCTTCTATGTAAAAAGAGCGCAATTAAGTGCAGTAACTCATGCTGACAACATGATAGGATAGTTGGTAAAATGGGTAGTAAAAACCGAGCCGGGCCGGGACAGATCACCTTCGTAATCCGAATTTTTTAGTTTTCTTCGTTTATATGTCATCGTTTCTTTTGAAACTTACGGAATATATTCTCAATGATACATTTAGTCTTCGCCACAAATTTTAACACATAATATTACCTATAGGTAAGGAATTCAATGATTGTATGACATCTGGTTGGTAAAATGGGTAGCGTCTAGCGAGACCAAAACACACTTTATTGCATATTTTCTGTATAATATGCATCTGCTGCTGAAAACCTAGCATTTTTTTTCAATTCACATAGAGTTGAATTTGATACTTAATGCATTATTTGACCATTTAAATGCCTTTTATCTTGATTATCGGCGATTTTTCCAAACCCTGGCCAAAAGGAAACCGAATGCGGTCGACCCGGGCCGGCGTTATATATTTCGATTTAATTGCTAATGCTTTGATTAATTAACCAATAATAATGGTCCTAAAAAAATATCACCGACTGATAAATTATGCCTAATTTATGAATATTTAAACTGAAGATAGAGTTTAAAGAGGATTATATGGAGAGCAATAAAAACATTTTAACCATAATAATTATGATCTGTATAATAATGACTTTAAATATTGTATTTTTAGTGCTAGTATTCATTTCTTCCATTAATAAAAGATATATAATTTAAAAACATCTTAAAACGTCAAGATATGAAGTGTGCATATTCATAATATAAAATGATGGTATTATATATCTAATTTTTAAATGAAACAATTAACAACACAGTATATGTACACAAACTGATGATATTATTTTCAAAATGGCACTCAAGTAAGTCTGCATATGGTTGTTAAATTTTAAGTTAAATTTGAGGATCATGAACATTGCAATTTTGGTAGGTCTTCTTGCTCTATAAGAAAAACTAAATGCATAGTGATGTAGATACATCACTGTGCATTTAGTTTTTCTTACATATATGTGGTGGTAGAGAAGAAGATTGTTGAAAATTATTTAATTTTGTGGCAGTTTTTGCCCTGTCTTTAAGGCTCAAGGGATGTAGGAGTTCTGAAATTTACCATTTATGTCCCCTTTGTCCCAAAGATGCTTCATACCGAATTTGAAAGGAATTGGATTGATCATACTTATCAAGAAGATAAAAAGGTTCAATTGTTAACGCACGATGACAGACGACTAGCAATTGCAATGTCACCCGAGACCTAAAAATCGTAGAAACGACTTTCTAAATCGTATAAACGACTTTCTAAATCGTAGACGCGTCTTTTTACATCGTTTCTACCATTTAATAAATCGTAGAAACAATTATTCTTATTTTTTCTGCTAGATTAAATTGGCACGAATACGCCGCCGTAAGTAACTTAATGATAGTTAGGTTAAAATTTAAATTAAAAAGATGGTTCTTATGAAGATACCTCCAAGTGGTAAGAACCGCGCAGTGTCTCGTTTCATGAGATCATGCACGTGATAGCTAACATCCTCATTTTATTCGGAATTTTAATATCTGGCCCGGGTTACCGTATCCGGTTTCGGCATAATAATATTTATCTAAATCATGTGTAGTTTCATTGTTGTGTTACATACTTCAATCGTAATCGTAGAAAAGTGTGTCAATCTAATTAAAACCAGACCTTCTCTAACCCTTCTCCAGTGTACCGGTTAGAGAAGGTCTGATTTTTACCAACCTGAAATAAACAAACGTTGATATTTTCCCAGTGAAGCAAAATTATGCCGTAATTTTTGTAGTGAAGATCCAATGTACCATCCAGATTATGATTAAGAAGTTTTACACCAAACGAAAATAAAATAACGAAGAAAACTTAAAAATTCGAATTACGAAGGTGATCTGACCCGGCCCGGCCCTGCCCGGTTTTTATTACCCATTTTACCAACTATCCATGATAAGATTTTTAACACCCTTTAAAATCAGAGAAAAATTCTGACTTCATTCCCATATTATTGTCATACATGTCAAGAAAAAGGCATCATCATCTTATTTGCTCCGCGGAGCGAATTAGCATGTATTTTACGTTCCGTAAATGTGAATGGGTGAGTTTTGCTTTTATAAACGGAATAAATAGCACGAAATAAAAAAGTCAATAGTTAACACGTATAATCAAACATGTCAAACAAATTCGCTCCGCGGAGCGAATAACATGATTATGTCAAGAAAAACAAGGACTTCGTTTTTACTTGAATAAATACTTTCCGTAAAAAAAATGTTTCCTTCAATTGCTCAGTTTGTTCAGACTCATATAAAAGCCTTGCAGTAATTTAGCTGTACGCCCGCACTACCTAGCATCCACGTCCATTTGCATGACCAAAAGTTGAAGAATTGAATTAGGAATTTAAATTGTAAAAGAGAGATGACGTCATAGGATTTTGCAAAGTCAATGATTTAATGATAGAAACATAAATTTTGTTGGAATCTTTTTCAATAGTTATTGTAAAAAATCTTGTTAGCCATAAAATATTTCAAAAGTCTTAGTTATATTTGAATAGTCAATGATATGTTTCAAAATATTGAATCCAAGGACAATAACTCTGTTTTCATTCAATTATTTATCAAGTCCATAATGCGATATATTTCCTTTATTATTGACAAACATTTTACCAAGGTGATAAGGAATCATTATCTGTGTCTTTTCATGAAATTACATAAAATTTTAATCCCGAGTGATTTTAAATAGCTCAGCTGTATGGTGCCAGAGATTTCAGTTTTTGATGGGGGTATACATAATCTGGAAGCTATAGATTTGAAATTATTAAGGAAAGGTATGGATTTTTTCCCATGAATAACTATAACAGATGTAACTCTACTAATATAAACATAAAAAATGATATGTAAACCATGCTATAAGGAAAATGCGTCCACATTTGTTTGTTTTTTTTTTAACATTTTAGGGAATAACGCTAATTCAATAATTTTGCACATATTATTCTAAAACTTGATGAACATATTGAAAATGACATGTGTTTTAGTTATTGACATGTTTCCCGATAAATAAATGCAATTCAAAAAATATTTGTTGTTTTTATATTAAAATAACAACACATAACTGTTTCCAATGAATTTCATAAAAATTTACATCGGGGTATATGACTTTAGTGGTGTATGTGATGAAAATTAATATGGAAACCCTTAACTGTTTTGCCTTTTTTAATTACTCTGAATGTTAATTTATTGATTCCACACAAAAAAATGCTACCTAAACCCCAAAAATCCAGGACTAAGGACCCACCTTCAGATATTATGTAAGTCAGTCAAATATTTATGGAAAATAGAAACATTATTCCATCGTTTGCAACAATTATTTATTTAAAATATGTTAAATGAAAGGCTAAGATAACGAGCAGTGATCAATCTCTTAACTCCTACAGGCAATACAAAACAGAAAGCTGGGCAAACACTGTCCCCTGGATATACCAGAGGTGGGATCAGGTGTCTAGGAAGAGTAACCATCCCCTGATGACCTGACACACTCGCCGTGAGTCCTATATCTTGATCAGGTGAACGTAGTCATTCGTAGTTAAAATCAGTGTTCCTAACAATCAGTATAAAACAAGTCAGACAACAGTTGGCCCAATGATAGGTTGTATTGGCAAGCTTATAACGACCATAGAAATTGCGAAATGTTGACTTTAAACGAGACTGTTGAAATCCTTGCACCATCAACTTCTTTGTCAGTAGCCTGCCTCGATTTAATAATTGATCATACGCAAAACAAGCTCTTGCATTTCGAATCAGTTGAGATATATAAACACCATATGCAGATGATAATGGAATATTGCTACATAAATTTGAAAAGCTGACGATGGAGAAGCTGAAATCATCCCGTTCGTCATCAAGTTGAATAGTTAGTTTTCCGTTGATATCTACTTTCAATAAAATATCTAAGTCTGAAGCAAAAGTGGACGATTATTTCGAGTTCAGAGGGATATATTGAATCGACATATGAATAAAAATTATTTATTGCTAATTTCTATATTGGAAGATAATTCATCGATATTGGCATTTCGACAGTTTTTATGCCCACATGCAGTTTTTGGCCTGTCCGTCTGTCTGTCGGTAGCAGAACACGTAATACTTTGTCGTATCTTTTACACGATAAAAAGTAAAGATTTCATATTTGGTATGTGCAATTATTAGGACAAGATCTTTCCATTGACACTAACATATTTGACCTTGTGACCATAACATTGACCTTTGACCTACTTTTAGAAAATTTGGATAGTTAGTAATTGATTTCAAATCATAAGAGAATCTGCTTCTATATTTACATACTTACTTACTTAGTCCTCTTCGTGTTGGTTTGCAGATAAGGCTTCCACTAGAGACCTCCAGTATGCTCTGTCTTGAGAACAAGTCTTTATTTGTCCCCAAGTCCATCCTTGTTCCTTCATCTCTCTTTCTGCTGTTCTCCTACATGCCTCTTTTGGGCGACCTCTTTTTCTCTTCCCTGCTGGTGTCCATCTTAGAGCAACATGTGGGATCGATGTGGGATCCATTCTCAAAACATGGCCTAGCCAGCGCCACCTCCTCTTCTTAATTTCCTCTGATACTGCTGTTGTTTTAGTTTTGTTGTAAATTTCTCTGTTTGATATTCTATTCGGCCAAAAAAACTTTTAGAATTCTTCTTAAACATCTCCTCTGGAAAACAGCAAGTTTATTGCAGATGGTTTTTGTGACTTTCCAGGATTCTGAACCATATACAAGAACTGAAATTACATTGCTATTGAAGATCTTGATTTTCGTGTTAAGTTTGATTTTTGAGGAGTTCCAGATTTTCTTTAAACTTGCAAAGGCTCCTCTGGCTTTGGATAGACGGTGGTCAACATCGATTTCTGAGTTTCCATCTTTTGTAATTTTACTTCCCAAATAAATAAAGTCATTTACATCCTCCACTGTGTGGTTGTTGATCAAAATAGGATCTTCTCTTTCGGTGTTTATTCTTATTACTTTGGTTTTAGAAGTATTTATGTAAAGACCAAGTTGTTTTCCTGTTTCTTCCAGTATGTTCGTTTTAGCTTGTATATCAATTAGGCGCTGAGAAAGAAGGACACTATCGTCAGCAAAGTCAAGGTCTTCCAAACGTTCCGTGAATGTCCATTGCAGGCCCCTGTTTGTGTCTTTTGTAATTTCCTTCATAAGCCAGTCCACACACATGGAGAAGAGAAGCGGTGACAGAAGACAGCCTTGTTTAACTCCTGTTCTAATTTCTAGTTCAGGTGAAAGTTCAGTACCACAAATTACTTTTGCTCTAAAATCTGAATATAAAACTTTGATGATGCTAATAATTTTAGATGGGATTCCATAATGAGACAAAATTTTCCATAATGGATTTCTATCTACATATATGTATGCTATCGAATGCTTTCTGGAAGTCAATAAAATTGACATAAAGCGTGTTGGTCCACTCATTGCTTTGCTCAATTATCTGCCTTAGAGAAAATATCTGGTCACTACAAGATCTCCTTTTTCTAAAACCAGTTTGATTTTTTCGTAAACAGGTATCTACTTCCCTGGTTATTATATTGAAAACAATTCTACTAAGGACTTTTCTGGTAACAGAAAGGAGCATAATTCCTCTCCAGTTATTACAATCAGATAAGTCGCCTTTCTTTGGTAGTTTGGTTATAAGCCCCATCTTCCAATCATCAGGTGTTTCTTCTGTAATCCAAATATTTTCTAGTATACGAGTAAGTGTAGATGGTAAGATATTTGCTTCACATTTTAATAACTCAGCTTGAATTCCATCTTGCCCTGGTGCTTTACCATTTTTTAGAGCTTTTATAGCATCCTGAACTTCTTGAATAGAAGGTGATTCGATGTTAATATCTAGAAATTCTGTGGCAGGTTGAATAATGGCCGCAACTGCGGGACTGCCTCTGTTTAACACATTCTCAAAATGATCTTTCCATCTTTTCAGTTTCTCTTCATCTCCTGCAATTATTTGTCCAAGTTCATTCTTCACTACTGTTTCACAGTTGCTAAACCTTCCAGTAAGCATTTTTGTGATTCTATATAGCTTTCCAAGGTCTTGACTTGCAGCTGTCATTTCAGCTTCATCTGCTAAATTTTCTATGTAAGCTTGTTTGTCTTTCTTTGTGCTTTTCTTTACCTCCTTATCTAAAGATCTATATCTGTTTTCTAGTTGGTCTTTAATTCTTTCTGAATTTGTTTGAATCAGCCTTTTCTTAACATCCTTCCGTTCATCTATAACTTTCCAGGTGTTCTTAGAAATCCATTCTTCTGATTTCTTTCTTTTGGGTCCCAAGATCTTATCTCCCACTTCATAGACTGTTTTATTAAAGTCATGTATGCTCATTTCTTGTTCATCGTTAAGCACACTAAATTTGTTCCTCAGCTCCATTTGGAAGTTTCTTAGGATAGATGGTTCTTTTAATTTATCAACATCAAGTCTTAACTTTCTTTCTGTTTTCTTTCTTACTTTTCGGAGTTTGAGTTTTATCTTCGCAATAACTAGAGAATGGTCACTGCCAATGTCTGCTCCTCGTTTGACTCTCACATCTTACAAAGAGCCTCTCCATCTTCTATTGATGATAATGTGGTCGATCTGATTGTTGGTATGATCATCTGGAGATGTCCATGTTTGTTTATGTATATCTATATGCTTGAATATAATCCCTCCAATGACAAGACTGTTTTCTTCACACAGTTCGACAAGTATCTCTTCATTATTGTTTCTCTCTCTTATTCCATGCATTCCCATTGTTGCCTCCTTTCCAATGTTTTCATTACCAACTTTAGCATTAAGGTCGCCAATAACAACTAAAATATCGTGTCTTGGTGTTGTTTCAATGAGTTCTTGCAATTTCTCATAAAATATGTTTTTGTCTTCCTCTGCTACTTCTGTTGGTGCATAGCATGCTATAACTGATGATTTAGCATATGTGGAATAGAACCTAGCTGTCAGAAGTCTTTCATTAATTGATTTCCATTCTATTAGACTTTTCCTGATGTCATTGGTATATATTTACATAATGTGCATTTATTGTGAAAAGACCTTTCCAAAGATACCAGGTTTGTTGACCTTGATATTACCCATTGATCTAGTTTTTGTAAATTTAAAATATACAACGTCTTCCACTTTCATTTTGTATAATCCGGGGTCGTTAGTGTTTTAAAAAAACATATTGTTTAGTTAAACAAGAATAAGGAAAGTTTGATGATCATATCCCACAAAGTAACGATTTCATTTCAAAAAGAAATATTGATACATGAATGTCTGGGCCTTCATACATATTCAAATGAAATATGTTGCTGGATATTTCATAAACTAAAGATGTATGTCAAGTTGAAAATAATATGATTTGCAAAACTGAAGAAAAATAAGCATCAGAAAATTTTACATCTATTTTTTATTTTACATTTCATTCATTGATTTTGGTATTATAGTAGATTTTTATTAATGCAAAATGCTTGAGTATGAATAAATCAATTTCAATACATATATTTCTGCCTTTCAACTTTTCAATAATACAGTTCAGATTTGACATCTCTGCACTTTAATTGCCAAATATAAATTTAAAAAAAAGTAAACACTTTTAATTTCTGAGCAATAGGAAAATGAAAACAAAATTTTAAAACTTGGGATATATTTATAAGAGCTGTTTTTTTTGTTTTGTTTGTTTGTTTAAACTTTAGAAATAACGTTTTTGCAAACATAGAACAAGTGCTGAAACAGTTATTTTGCTGGGGGCACCCGTAATAAAGGCATCAGTACTCGATTATGATTAAATATTTTTACATGATATTTTGTTTAATTCATAGCAATGAGGAGGTAATTTTTCTGTCTGTTCAAAACTGGATTGTCTTTCTCAGTTATCTAAATTTTGTGTATCAAAAAGAGGTAAAAGTGCTGTAAGTTTGGATTAGTAGTTGATACCAATATGCCTTAAATAAGTGGCGCTGTATCAAAGGAAAATGCATGGATATTTCAAAATGGAGATAACACCCACAGGTGATCCAGACTGTTTTGTCTGTTTTTATCTCTGACAACCACTTTAAAGACTAATGGGACGCTGATATTTCAAATATTCTTTTGGTCTATCTGCATTTGGTGCACAAGTAATAATTCCTAGTCTATTTGCATCTGTAAATTGCATTGATTCATAAGCGTTATTTATATTTACACACTGATAATGACTATAGATATATAAGACTTTGGCGGATATGATCGTTCGACAGGGGATGCTTACTCCTTCTTGGAACCTGATTCCACCTCTGCTGTGTCCAGTAACCCGTGTTTCTACTCTTAATTTTGTATTCTTTGTAGGAGTTATGAGATTAATCACCGTTCGTTATCCTAACCTTTTCATCTTACCGTTTTTTATACGAGAAAGTGACTGAAATATACGATTTAACCATGGTGTAATGATTATAGAATTCAACATTGTAATGAATCTTCAAATTGATTGATATCTAAAACACCTAATATGGTACTCCCGTGTATTCTACCACTAATCATTATTAGTACTAGAAAGGAGAACATAAGATAAAGACACTTGGTTTTGCTTAAATTCTATGGAATGGAATATCGAAGCAAGTTTTCAAGGAGATGTAAGATTTCTGACTCATCGGGAAAACATAATTAAAATGATTATAGTATTTCACTCTAATTTATTCAATACAACTTTGATTGGGAGTTTGTTGTGGGTTTCCCTTATCCAATCAGTAGCTATTACCTTTGCATTGCCCTTGTTACAAATATACCAAAATCTGTCCAAAAATAATTAAAATCAATCAGGCATTAAATTCTGTTTCTCCGGTATCAACTGCGTGAAAACAAACAACACCTGTTGTAAATACATGTATAAAATTCCATACTGCTGAAAATTAGAGATGTAAAATTTTAAGCGATATATCCCTGTGAGCTCGAAATAAGGACACCACAGAGTCGTCCACTTCTGCTTCATATTTAGATATTTTATTAAAAGTAGACATTAACGGCAAACTAACAACTCAACTGTATGACAAACGGGATTATTTCAGCTTCTCCATCGTCAACTTCCCACATTTATGTAGCAATATTACATTATCACCTGCATATGGTGTTTATATATCTCAACTGATTCGATATACAAGAGCTTGTTCTGGGTATAGTCAGTTTTTAAATCGAGATAAGCTACTGACAAACAAGTTGATGGTACAGGTATTTCAACAGTCTCGATTGAAGTCAGCATGTCGCAAATTCTATGGTCGTTATAACAATCTAGTTCGTCAATACAACCTCGCATTGGGTCAAATGCTGTCTGACGTGTTTCATACCGATTGTTAAGCCGTTTTTGGCACACTGATTTTGACTGCGGATAACTCCGTTTACCTGATCAGGATATGGGGTTCACGGCGGGTGTGACCGGTCAACAGGGGATGCTTACTCCTCCTAGACACCTGATCTCATCTCTGGTGTGTCCAGGGGTCCGTGTTTGCCCAACTATCTATTTTGTATTGCTTGTAGGAGTTATGAGATTGATCACTGTTCGTTATCTTCACCTTGCATGTAGAAAAACACATGTGGTATGAAAGGTATTCCCCCAACGTGATTATATAACATGTGTGGAACTTTATATGATAAATGATGGTTTATTGTATTTTTTGATAAAAGGAATAAGGTAGTTTATCTTGTATCTGTATATTCTTCAAATACATTTATATGTAAAACTTATACGGTAACAATTTTGATGCACCAGATGCGCATTTCTACAAATAATGTCTCTCCAGTGATACTCAAGCTGAAATAACAATAAACTTGTAAGAGCTAAAAAGAAAACTAGAGTGCTAAAAATTGCAGTCAAATTCGTTCAAGGATAAGAACTACGCATGAGGGTTTGAAATGTATTTCTAAATTTTACTCCAGCAATTAAATATACAGCCATGTTTTCAAGCTAGCCACGATGTACTTAGCTACTGGGATGTAGAGACCCTCGGGGATTAACAGTCCACTGGCAGAGGTTTCGACCCAGGGGTCGAAATGTAAAACTAATACGGTACCAATTTTGATCACCAGATGTGCATTTCGACAAATAATGTCTCTTCAGTGATGCTCAAATTTTAAATGTATGGTAATATTTCGCATTGTGATATATATATATATATATATATATATATATATATATACCGCCCATCTCTTTGATAATGTGAATTTTACGAGGATGTTAGAAGATAACCGACTTGTCACATATTTTAAAAGCTTCTCATTTTACATTTATTGAGCCATACATTCAATACAATGGTAGGTTGACATAGATGCATGTGTATATAAAATTTAATACGCTTTACCCGTAAAACAGCAAAACTAACTTAACGAAAATTGATTCAATCACATATTGGTGGCTTCATAAATTATTTTTCAGGAATATAATTCTATACATGTATTTTGTACAAATGTTTTAAGAAAACATGTATAACACAAATATTAAAGTAGGGAAAGGATTAAAGACTTGCATTAGCAAGCTCTTTATAAAATGAGAGAGAGAGAGAGAGAGAGAGAGAGAGAGAGAGAGAGAGAGAGAGATTTAACACATACTGACTAAAAAAACACGGTCACAGGTATGTGAATATCTGTTACATAATAATTCCTGTCTGCTTCAACGCCCATCATCAATCGGCGCACGCTTTACCCGTAAAACAGCAACTAACTTAACGAAAACTGATTATCCCTGTCAGTATCTATCACAAAACACAAGTATTGAAGTGGGAAAAGGATTAAAGACTTGCATTAGCAAACTCTTTATAAAATGAGAGAGAGAGAGAGAGAGAGAGAGAGAGAGAGAGAGAGAGAGAGAGAGAGAGAGAGAGAGAGAGAACTATTTAACATTACTGACTGCAAAAAACGGTTACAGGTATGTGTATACATGTATTTGTTACATAACACTTCTCGTCTGTTTCAATATGGAGAGGGGGCACTCGGTCTCCTGATTCACTATGATCCATAGTCATAATGAACCTCTCCTATTTGAAGATCTAAACCCACTGAATGGTTAACACTTTTATGCACTTCCTTTCAAATAAACATAAAATGTGCCTCGATCAATTTCTTATGATTTATCTTTACTCATTTTATTGTCTGACCATGTGTACATTTTATATTAATTTTAAATCAGAAATTAATTCCTGAAAAATCATTCATATTTAAAGTAAACAACCCCCCCCCATTTTTTTGTTAGATGAAAGTCCTCAATTATATTTGAAAATTTTTAATTCTTTTTTATTTTTTTAACAGATTTTACAGACGTCGTGCATATTGGAGATCTGGTAATAGCTTGGGAAAAACAATCGGAAAGTTCTTCTATCCTGCGTTGTGACTATGATAAGAAATCATTCCATCACAACAATACCCTTTGATATTAATTTGAATGTGTGATAAATTTTAATGCATTTTTCATAAGTGATATTAATAAATATAAACAAGTAAACATAGTTTAATGTTCAGTTTTTATATTGTACATACCATATAATCAATGTTAAATCCAAAAGGTCTACTGGCCCAGTCACCTGAGTTTGACACATGTTGGTAGGAATTTGTGATCGGGGCAGGAGAAAGACCAACAACATCCATTTTTAAAAATTTCGTCCCTTTCCCCTCCTAAAAATTGTCATTTCCCCTCAATTTTGCTTCATTTTTCCCAATAATAAAATTATGCAAGTAAAAAGTATTTGAAAAAAAAAATTAAACATTTGATGTGTAATATATACATAAGACTTAACAAAGAGTTATGGGAATGATAATTTGGATAGAATAGTTGAAAATTTTAGAAGGTTAAAGAAAATTAGATGTGTAAAATAAAAATAATATAATGTTTGATATGATTTTGAAACTTATTTGGGACAAAATTGATTTCTCCCAATTTAAATGGAATGTCGATAATTTTTCCCAATTGGAAAGCCACAGGACCCTTGTAAAGAATGTAGAAAAATCACTGAATAATGAGTCAGTGCTATACTTGTTAGGGTAGTAATGCACTGGCAATTCAAATGTGCATTGATATCTTACCCGAATATTTTTATTTTGTTACAATTTTGGTTTTCGATAAGAATTTTAGGTCACATAGGTAATCTCTGGTGACCTGTCTTCTGAGTAAATTTAGGTAACAATTGAACATTTTGAACTGATAACTATCCTTTCAATATTTTTTTTTCAAATTTGGTATGAACCATTTTTGGGGCAAAAACTGTACATCATAAAGGAAAACTAAGTGCATAGTGATGTACAGCAGGGATACCTTTACGAAAATTGTAAATTTCATAATCCCTAGGGTACAAGTTCTGTCACAGGGCAAGGTCAAACTTGGTACAAATGTATGTACATGTAGTGTTTATGTGTATTACTAAAACATTTAAAAAGGAACTCTTCTTTAATGCTATCAGTACTAACTTGAAACACAGTGGATATTTAGGAGTTTGTCATTAGGACGGTGACAAAATGGTCAGTGATGACATTTATTAACAATTAAACAATTTAGATTTTCTTCTTACACATGTAACTACAAGTTGTAAATTGTGGGGCTTCTGCACCCCCAGAGCCTTAAGGGCAGGGTAAAAACTGTCATTCTTTGACTAGTATTCGGAAATCCACCCATCTAAAGAAAAACGTATGCATAGTCAGGTAGAGGAGGAAGGCCTTTACTAAAAATGTAGATGTAATAATCCATGGGGTTAGGTTTCTGACTCTGGGGTAAGACCAAACTTGGTATACATAGTGCATATGTTTTAAGGTAATTCCACCCCTCTAGAATTATAGGTTCAATCTTATATTTGATTAATGATTATCTTAGTAAAAAATAGAAATGATAAGATAAGTATGTTGCAGCATTGATAAAAAGATTTATCAATTAGCACGCATATACCTGCTATTATGTCAGAAAATTACAATTTTCCTCAAATACATTTCATTATCACAAAAACTTGTTAAAACGATATAATGGTATTCATAACAATTTCATGAAACTGTTTCTTTAAAAAAAATATACAAGATGTTTGTGAAAATTAAAGGAAATATATGCATAAAAAAATGATAAATAATTTAATGAAAAAAGAGTTATTACCCTTGGATTCTGTATTTTGAAACTCATACGTGACTTGAAATATCTTATGGTTAACAAGATTTTTTACAATAACTATTGAAAAAGACTTTAACAAAATTTAGGTTTCCTTCGTCACAGGAGAGTGGAACTACGTTAAACAAGTATAAAATATCTTTTTTAAAGGTTGATATTAACTTCAAACTAAATTAATATGTGGTAGTCCTTAACCAAAATTGTAAATTTCATGATTTCCTGGACAAGGGTTTAGTTTCCAGGATGAGGCCAAAATTATAGTAGCAATTATTGTCTTAATTGTGATATGGTAAATAACTAAATGCATGCTTATTAGAAGCAGAAAAGGATATACCAAAAGTGGTGATTTACACAACCCCAGGGTTATGACTGTAGACAGGTCCAAAGTAGTCATATTATTTAATGTTGTATATATAACCTCTCCTTATTAGTGAAATATTCTCGAGAGGGACGTTAAACAATACACAATCAATCATCTGGACTGTATAGGCACTTTCGGGGCATTTAAGTTTTATGAACACATCTTGTTTTATTCTGTTTTGTATGTTAGGATTTAATTTAGGTATGCAGAACAGGAATTTTTCTCAAGATTTCATAATCCTTGGGGCTAGTGATACTTTTAACTAATTCTCATGTACCCAATAAAGCATGTGGGCCTTTCATTTCATGAAATGCATTAAATTTTGATTGATATGTCTTTTGTAATTTTTCATGAAATGGATGAAAATCCTATATGTTTTATAAATATTTGACCAGGAACCATACTTGAAAATGATTTGTATGACATGCCAGTTTTTGCTACAACGTAACAATTATATAATAAATAAATTTCATGTTAAAATTAACTTTTAAATTGTCTTTTATGTACTGTTTTGAAAGTAATTATTTTGTATAACATTATTCGTGTACAGTGCAAATGGTGGTTATATAAATGAATGCGAATAACATGATCAAAGTTAATTAATATTGCTATGGATAATTTGTTGGACTCTTTAAAGATTATCAATTAGTCTAAATTGCTGGTTGAATAGATAAAGAGATTTATCAGAGCCAAATACTTTACAACTTTTTGTGCAAATTGAATGGAAATGCATTGTCAGGTAGAATTTTAGTGAGAGCAAACTTGAATAATTAAATCGTATTCCAAGATAGGTTGTCCCCCAAAACAGTAGCCACACAAAGGTTATAAATGTTTGAAAATTGACCGGCATTTCATCTGTGCTGGAAATCAATCGCATGCAGTTTTTGCATAATTGTAGTTTAAATGCCGTCTCTCTAAAGTCTTCAGCTGGTTTGGAAAATACTGTCCACCTTCTGGTGGAATTGTATATTATATGAATATACAATGTCTGCCCAAGGCATACTGCGCATATAAAATATATTGTCTACCTTACGATGGAATTGTATAAAATTATATACAATGTCTGCCTAAGGACTACTACGGATATCTGAAAACTTTGGCAGACATCATAAATTGTATATCTTTCATTCTTGATATATTATCGTTAATTGATTTGAAAATTACAAATAGGGTGATAGCTAAACAAAATGATCGAATGCACGATGAAAAATGTTGAAGTTTATACATGGAATATATATGTCTGCCTAAGTATGATTTTATGGATGTGCGCCTGCCTAATGTTGAAAGCAGATATATATATATATATATATATATATATATATATATATATATATATATATATTGAAAAGCATGAAAATATAGTTTGAACAACAACAATGAATATTCTGTTCTCCTACCGTGTAGGCCGCGGGCACGACCAATCGTAACAGAAGCATATAATCAGATGGTGCTTCCTCTAGTACTCCAACGTCTAAAGCCTAGTATAGATATGGCAATAAAAATCAATGCCAGTGGCAGATCTGTAGGGGTTAAAAGGATCGCAACCCCATTTTGTTCGAATGAAAAAGGTCATTATTTCCCATTTTGGGGTTGTCGATCTCCTTCCTTTGGCTTAAAAGGTACACACGTGGGGAGCAATTACCCTCTCCCTTCCCCTTTCAAAATGTTCTGGATCCACCGATGAATGATATAAATATGGCAGCAAAACATTGATGCTTACAAATTTTAATGTCGTTTTTCATTTCAAAAGGGCAGTGTAACTTCACAAAGAATGCCCATTTTAAGATATGAATAACAAATTGATATATTACTTCATTGAGCGTTGCAGATGTTAATCAAAGGTGAAGCTGTCTGACGTGTTTCATACCGATTGTTAAGCCGTTTTTGGCACACTGATTTTGACTGCGGATAACTCCGTTTACCTGATCAGGTTATAGGGCTCACGGCGGGTGTGACCGGTCAACAGGGGATGCTTACTCCTCCTAGGCACCTGATCTCACCTCTGGTGTGTCCAGGGGTCCGTGTTTGCCCAACTATCTATTTTGTATTGCTTGTAGGAGTTATGAGATTGATCACTGTTCGTTATCTTCACCTTGCATGTACATATGAATAGATTAAACTCCATAACATGTATCGTTTTGTTTAAAAGAACACTAAAACAGTTTTCGAGAAACGATTTAGAACATGTTTATATTTTCTTCTTTATTGTTGACCACAGGAGCGGTGGATATATTTGTGGTTGTGTTAGAAGGTGCGCATCAGAAGTGAAAGATAATTTTATATTCTTTCGGCAGAATAATCCCTTAACGATAACCTGCTTAAAAGTTCGAAATAAAAATTGTTTTAGGAATATATGAATATAAGTAATGATTACTATAATCAATGTGTTTCTTTTTATTCATTATCAAACAACTCCCATCTCTGGTATATCTAGGGGTCCGTGTTTGCGCACTTTCTATTTTGTATTCCTGATAAGAGTTATGAAATTCATCACTGTTCATTATCATCATATTTCAGTTGTATTAATCATCAGAGTCAGTTGTTAATATTGATTGTTTAACCTTGATATCAGTGAAGTTGTTTAACTGGTGTATTCATAATTTGCAGGGAAGATGTAGATAAAAGCCTCCATTTCACTTGCCAAAATAAAATGAATGTCGGATATTGAAATCACAAAACTTTCAGGATTTGTTTATATCTAGTGGCTGATAAAGGATTTTTGATGGATAATTTACTGAAAGACACAGGCATAGTTATTGCAACCCCTCGTTTCTTGTGTAGTAATGGACAGTTTTCAAAAGCACAAATTGAAGACAATCAAAGATTGTCTCGCTTAAGATTCACTTGGAGCGAAGTATCCATGTGAGCTTGAAATAAAAGACACCACAGGGTCGTCCACTTCTGCTTCATACCTAGATATTTATTGAAAGTAGATATTAAAATCAAACCAACAACTCAACTTTATGACAAACGGGATGATTTCAACTTCTCCATGGCCAACTTCCCATATTTATTTAGCAATATTCCATAATCACCTGCAAATGGTATTTGTATCTCTCAACTGATTCGACAAGCAAGAGCTTGTTTTGCATATGGTCAGTTTTTAAATCGAAGCAATTTACTGCCAAACAAGTTGGTGGTAAAGGGCTTTCAACAGTATTGTTTAAAGACAACATTTCGCAAATTCTATGGTCGTTATAACGATCTAGTTTGCCAATACAACCTACCATTGGGTCAAATGCTGTCTGACTTGTTTCATACCGATTGTTAGACCGTTCTTGGCGCACTGATTTTGACTACGGATAACTCCGTTTACCTGATCAAGATATAATGCTCACGGTGGGTGTGACCGATCGACAGGGATGCCTACTCCTAAGCACCTGATTCCACATCTGGTGTGTCCAGGGTCCGTGTTTCCCCAATTCTCTATTTTGTATTGCTTGTAGGAGTTATGAGATTGATCACTGTTCGTTATCTTCACCTTTCATTAACATCTGCAACGCCCAATGAAGTAATATATCAATTTCATAAAGACAGTAAAAGAGTACCGCCTTTTGCAGTTTACCGTCCACTTTCCATTGCAGGTACAGTAAATCAGTTATGTACAATTGCAAATCGAAGATCATAAGTAAAGCCTAACAGTTAAGACTTGTCATGTTGCATCTACTTATATTAACAAAAAATAATGTTTAACAGTTTGATTCAAATCATAATGAAGAAAAATACATCACGTTTGTTTCTGTACACTGCGGAAAAATCATCATCGAATGTCTCCAAATGTACATCATTTTCTAACCATTCTAAAACATCGCAGCACTGAAGTCCAGTCACTCCCACTTGCATTTCTATTTGATAGTAATAGTTGTAATTTTTTCAATTCCAATTTGCCATCAATATTTGCTAGACAATTTACTTTTCCTTAGTTGTCAGTATTTGAACATTTTATTTCTAAACGTGCATGGCAAGGTTTTCTGTCTGGCAAATACACCTTTCTGTCAGGGATCGCAGCAAATCAGTGGGCATAAGGACTGACAACAACACCGCATGGAAACATTTCTACAATAAAACATTTATAACATATTCAAATTTTAGATTGCTACTATATATCTACTATTTATTGATGATCACTAATTATTGTGAATTTTGCATATGTGTGTACTGTTACCCAAATCCTGTACTGACAATGTATATATTGCATCCATCCAGCTTTGGGGAGAATAAGATGGCTAACTTATTTCATTGTATCTCACTGTACAAATATGCAGTATTATCTTCACAATACCATGTTTCATAGCCGCCGTCTGTACATGTCTCGTAGACTTGAGACAGTCCGGGATCTTCTCACCATCTGACGAACGATGGGCAGGTTAATTAATTCATAATATATTTAACTACATTTCTGCAAGACAACCTACTATCAAATGATGATTCTATCTTTAGAGAAGTAATATGCACTGCGTTTTTGATAACGTCAAAATCTTTTTTCTTAAAATGAAGACGCCCACATGCCTTAATGATCACTAGAGTACCATAGTCCATACATGCACCCGTCTCATATTTGTATTTAAGATTTATTCTGGCTTTGAACCCTACCCCGAGGTAAAAAAAAAAAACAAAACCGTAAAATTGTTGGCAAACTGTTTTGTAATTATCAATTATATTTTCCCCCAACCAGACTCTTGCCCCAGTGCCATGATATATATGATTTTGGTACCAGAATGATCCTCTCTCTGAGTTATGTCTACTCAGTTTTCACTGAACATCATATCCAGATTTTTGTCACACCCTTCTGTAAAAACCCCAGCCCCGGTGGTGTCATGAAATGTACAATTTACGTAGACAGCTTTTAAATAGACATATCTTTCTAATGTTTTGCTAGATGTGCCAAACAAATTGATGGTACAGGGGTTTCAACAGTCTCCATTGAATCTGGATTTCGCAATTTCTATGGTCGTTATTGCGATCTAGTTCGTCAATACAACCTATCATTGGGTCAGATGCTGTCTGACGTGTTTCATACCGCCTGTTAGGCCGTTCTTGGCACACTGATTTTGACTACGGATAACTCCGTTTACCTGATCAGGATATACGGCTTACGGCGGGTGTGACCGATCGACAGGGGATGCTTACTCTTCCTAGGCACCTGATCACACCCCTGGTGTATCCAGGGGTCCGTGTTTGTCCATCTATTTATTTTGTATTACATATGGGAGTAATGGGATTGATCACTGTTCGTTATCTTCGCTTTTCATGTTTGGAAGTAAATAAGATTTTTAAAATTTTGGCAGTTTAGCCTTGCCCTTAAAGCCTCTGGGTGCAAGAGACATGAAATTAATAATTTAGGTTGCTCCTACAACAAAGATGATTAAAACCAAATTTAGAAAAATGGGTGAAATATTTTTCAAGAACTTTGAAATGTTTAATTATTAACACGCGACGGATGAGGACGGAAGGATTTGATAGCTAATGATCACCTGGGTAACTTAGGTGACGTAGTAAGATCATGGTAAAAATAGGGTGAAAAGTACCTGCTCGTCACTTAGCAATTTCCCCAGCGTTTGAAGCAGGTATCATGTATTCCTTATGTTGTGCCATTTTGGATTATTGCACTGGAATTCCTTCTCAATTTCTTCACATTCCATCTCTCTTATTTTGGGTGATTCATAGACCTTCAGTTATTTCTCATTAAATACAAAACTGATATTGCCTGACTTTGAAATTTGCACTGGGTTGGAAAGTAGTTGTCACCCATTCAGATTAAAATAGATATATTGAACAGTTTCTACTAAATGCTCAAAGTACTCCCCTTTGGAAAATTTCCAAATTGAGTGTCAACTTACTCTGATCTCTTCTCAACAAGCTTTGTTACATCTTAAGCATGGGTCCTGTTGCAGGATTACTTAAAAGTGAATATAATACGAATTTTACTGCCCCCTCCCTCATTGAAAGTTTATGCCGAAAGTATCTATATATACTTGCAAGATATTGCCACTGATAGAAAAGTGTAAAATCACACCACCATCCAACTGTCCAGTTTTTCCATTACCGCAAGGTTAATTGCACGAGATTTGACGAATATATCAATTCATGACAACCGTCAGAGATCAGCATCAGAATACACCTCAAAATGTCAGAGCCCTTGAAATTTCCATGATGTTTGGTCTGAGGCGGACATAAAATGAAGTAGGCGGTCATTTTAAACCAGTGTTAAGACTAAAGGACACATCTCATGTTTTCAAAATATATAGAATTACATACAATTTGTCTTCCTTATGCTTATAGTAATCAATTATAATAGTTCATTCGCCGAAATATTGCGATAATTAATCACAATACAGACTAAGCCCATATTTCAAAAAGTCTAGTTAATTAGTTATGTAGTCACGTGGTATGGTGATGTCACATGCGCCCTTCTTCGATTAACTGATTGTGAAATAGTGTGAGATATTAAAAAACTCAGCTTTTAGGGGCCTAATTTATTCACCATGGGCAACATTTAAATCGATGTTGACATATTTCCCAAGTCTTATATGTTTTAGTTACCAGTACATTCAAATAACGATGTACCCAAAGATAAGGAAAGCGAGTATGAAATCGGCAATATTGCGAGTAAATAATGTTTATATGGGTCGCTGTCTACAAACTGTTTGGTAATGCTATTTCTTTATACATCTGTAATTGGCGCTGTTTTTTTCTAAAATAAACATTACAATAATTATTTATTTTTGGATTGGACTCGTGACCAATTATAGTACGTTACACTGTTGACAACTAGGCCCTAAGTCAAGCTACTGTCACGGGTGCATTTCGGAAAGAAAAAAAGAAGAAAAACAAAAACAAAAACCACACAAATCAATAAAAATAATCAAATTTAAAGTAGAAATCACAATATTCTATATCAATAAATCAATCTTATTATTTTTGAATTGTAATCTGCACGTCGTTAGGACGTGGGAGCAAGGCGCTATACTGACGTACTCAAGATGTTAGAGTTCAATGAGAAATAATTTTATAATTCAATCTAAAGCTGGGAAATACAATATTCTATTATTTATAGATAAAACTTCAATTGGTTTGTATATTTAAATTTTATTGTAAATCTACCAGTTGGTAGAAACTGGGACCACAAGTTACATTGTATATATACATTATGTATTGTTACAAGGTGAAGGTCAGTTGATCCGAGTGTGTATTGAATTTGGAGACCAAAACAGAATGCATATTGTAGACCTACCAGTGATTATAGATTCGATCTATCCATTTCCTCGCAGTTTATCTGAGTCTCTGTCCAAGTGGTTTTTGAAAATGTGACTGGGTGTTTTTATAAAGGTAAAGTTCTTGCTCTAACAAAAGAAATTATCCACGTCTTTTTTCTCATACCTTCCTTCGACAATTGAAACATACTCAGTCTAAATCCTTTCTACCGACAACTAGTACACCCTTACACGGCACAAAAAATCGTGATAATTTGCTTTTTGTCGATTAAATTTAATCTGTCTATGAAATGGCTAATAGATGTTTTCAAACCTAGGGGCGCATATGACGTCACACATAATGGCGCAAAAATAACGATAGTAAATATGCATATCGCAAGATTTGAATTTCATCGCTTTCAAACTCGAAAACTACCAAACTATTTCATTAAAAACACATTTAAAGTAGTTATAAACATGAAAAGAATAAATTTGCTGACAAAATGAAAATTTTAACATACTTTGTGTTCTCTAACCCAGGTACTGGAGGTGGATTAAAGTTAACACAGAATTGATACAACGTTAACGCAAACTCGCTTTTGAAAAACAGTTAATCACATGGTTAAATTTTACACAGAAGTTAACACTGAGTTCACACCGTGTAAAGTCCACCATCTTTCGAAAATCAGGCCCAGATCACGATATGGGTTCACTGTGGGTGTGATCGCTCAAGAGGGTTTCTTACTCCTCCTAAGAACCTGCTTCCAACTTTGGTGTGTTTAAAGGCCCGTATTTGCTGTTCTCTTAATTGTGTATCCCTTATGGGATTTATGAGATTAATCACTGTCCGTCATCTTCATTTGTTTATATTTTATGTTTAGGTGAGTTAGCGAAATGTTTTCGTGATATAAGGTATTTATTTTTTTCCGTATATATGTTGTTATGACAAGGGGATTACCATTCTTGTGAGAAATGCATGCAAATGAATGTGGCCGGTCGACAGGGTATGCTTACCCGTCCTAGGCACCTGGACCCACCTATGGTATATTCAAAGGCTCCTATGTTCCCAACTCCCTATTTTATATTCTTTATAAGAGTTATGAGAGAAATCTCTGTTCGTTATCTTCAGCTTTCAATACTTTGTGAATATTTTCCTTCCATTAAAACGTTTCACACAAACATTGTTCTGTTTGACTAAGTAGTTTTCGATCATCTCAATTCTAAACGATTATTATATCAGTAAAGGTGATTGTGAGTAAACTCCATCGCTGCTACATGCGTAATAACAAACGAAAGAGCCAATGTATCTAGAATTTTATTACAGTTTGGATTATAGTTTGAAAAGACTCATGCTCAATCCTGTAAAACGTGTAAATATTGTACTGTGATATTCCAACAACGCAACAACATGATATATATAACCAGGGCTACATATAATGCTCATATAAAGACATGGTAGAAAATTAGATATACCCTCAGGTCAAATGCGCTATTTAGCAATGCAACCAAAAATAAAAATAATATGAATACTATATTTTTTCCCCAAACAATGAATGCTTATTATGACGAATATATGTACGGTTCATTCATGATCCAACCTCTGCTGTGTCCAGGGTTCCATGTTTGTCCAACTATCTAATTCGTATTGCTAATGGGACTTATAAGATTGAGCACTGTTCGTTATCGTCACCTTTCAAAGCTTCAAATTTAAGAAATATAAATCTGCATAATGTTCCCCGTATGTAAAAATAGTCATGCACCTACGTTTGATAATATATGATTTCAAGAATGTACGGATCTTGATTTAAATACAGTTTTAATTTTGTATATTGTTGATGCAGTATATTTAATTAGATCGTCTCTTGTAGTCAGTTAACTGAAACTTTGGTGTTTTCTGTTGCGTTGCATACATTTCAGTCATATCTCAGTGGTGATTAAAAAGCCAAACTCTGCATAGGTGTTGAAAATTTCTTTTAGCTGTGGCTTACTACTTCGATTCGCTTCTTTTCAAAACATTGGATAAATGACAAAACCACAAATAAAACATACATGATGGAAAAGTCCACGAGGAAACAAAGGTGGTAGTTAACAAATGAAAAGTTTCAACCAATTATTTCAACTCCACCATGCATAAATCAAATATTTTATTCAAACACAACGTAAAGTTCTCGCCAGTTGACCGCAGGTTATTACAACACGTGTGCTATCGTTTCTTTACGATGACAGACAGTATATTGTGTATCATCACATAGTTATCACATGTATACACTCATCAACATATTGATATAAATTAAATTTAATATCTGCATCTTAAATCGAGTGTACACAATTCTGTGTCCGTCCTGTTGGTTGGTTTCCTGTGGAATTTTTGTGGATCTGATTATGGCCGATGAACCTCCTGTAATGTATTGCAACAGTTAATGTATTGATTTTAAAAATACTCATTGATGAATTCAATAAAATGAAACGATGCATGGTTCTATGATATCTGCAATCATAAATTGTACCGTGCTCCGGGTTAGAATAGGTCCTCAGTATTCCTGCTTGTCGTAAGAGGCGACTAAATGGCGCGGTCCTTCGGATAAGACAACAAAATCCGAGGCCCTATGTCACAGCAGGTGTGTCAGGATCAAGATTCCCTGCTCAAAGGCTGTAAACTCCAAGCATAGGCCTAAATTTTGCCGCCCTTCACCGGCATTGGTGACGTCTCTATCTGAGTAAGAGATTTTCAAGATGGAAGTTAAACAATTTACAATCAATCAATTGACATGCAGATATTTAGTAAATGGGTTTGCTGTGTTTGAACCGATCAGGTGTTTCCTCCGTATATGCTTGATTAGCATTGCTAATGGTTTACAATTATATGGCGATTGCTATTTGTCTGGTCATTTAGAACGAACGAGTCTTGAACGAAAATTCATGATCTATTGAAAAAGACGAATTGAGAATAAATACCATTAGATGTCTTTGTCATCCTGTTGCACTTTTCACTTGAAGTATTTTCAGTTCACCATAGGGAATGCAGGTTCTACAAAAACCACACCATTTGAGATTGGGGTGAAAACACCTAATATGATAAGTCTACTTCTGAATCTTATTAGTTGTGGAGGTGCTCATGAGTTCTGATCATCCTTTAAAATATCAGTGTTAACATGTACTTTTAAATATAAAACTGCATTTCTTAAATTCCAGGTTTCATACATGGATTTCACGAAACTGAAAATGGGTGATGCCAAAATGGACGAATTTTGATAGTAGGTTACCATAAGAAAACTTAAATCGACAAAACGAGCAAAAGAAAAAATAGATAGATTAAGAAGAATAAACCCACAAAAACGAAAGTCCGAAAAAGACTAGAATTAGAATTTAATTTTTCAAAGTTTAGTACATTTTTCTGGCTACCAACTCGACAAACGATTTAAAAAGTCCATTCAATTAAAACTAAGTTTTCCTTCCCCTCCGCTTAACTAGCACTATAACAATGAATCATGTTCTCAACAATTTTTCCCAAGCACAGGTTTTTTAAAACGAAAATGTTTTTAATTAAGTTAGATATCTGAAGATAATTGAAACTGAAATATGATTGTAGTTCTATACTTGTTATACATAATTATATATCATATAGAATTTAAAGCAAATGGGTGTGGTGTTTGTAAATGGTCTGCCTCTGTGACTGATTTATGCAAAGTGAAAGTTCATGTATGTGCCGATATCCTGCGAATGTGCTAAACCCAAAAGAAATACCACATTTTAGCAAAATCCAACTAAAATAAGTCAACTTTTAAAATTAAATTACATGGTGGATTCATTGAACACTTTCCAACAAACCAAGTCATTGATGTATTGCAGACTGACAACAAATGCATGTGGTTTTCTGACATTCAGACGTTTTCCAAAAAAAATATGTCTGCCACATTCGGGATTGTAATGTAATGAGCTGGTTCTGAAATACTTATGTGCTCATAATGGACCTACACTTTTCTGATTTTAATTAATATTAATTCATATGATGTTGTCTTGCATCCATTATATCAGTTAAAACAATTGAGTTAAATTTGATATTTCAAACATAAAGATCTAAAATCAACTACAAATTGGATTCAATAAGATATTTTCCAAATATTTTTCATATCTAAAACCTTTCTGATTTTCTTAGGAAGTTACCCTATTCATGTTTGTCACATTTAGAGGTAAATATCAACAAACAATATGTAACGAAAAAAAGCAAGTATCATATAGATTGTCACTATGTCTTCCGTAGCTACGGAGACTGAAGAGCTTACATGGTAGTTCGTCGGAATGTTAAGTGGTTAACGGATAAGAGGAACAAATTCCCGCAGAATGAGACACCAGTCCATCACAGGCTGACCTCTCCCTCCAGCCGAAGCCAATACTAATTCAATGTATAACCGAGTGAACTGGAGTGGCAGTAGTGGCATGTCCAGTGGACAGGGTGCAAATCATCAAATGCCGAAATTGCTCCTTCTCTTATTGGTGATATAATGCTTATCTGTAACAAAGAAGGAACTATTTGGCCCAGTCAACATAGCATTCTATTTTATTCCACTGTACCATCTCATTTCCCTGTATTAGAAGCCTTGTGTTAAAATCAAGATTATTGTGGTATGTTAGTTAAAAATAATGTGGGTTTAACACTGTTCTTTATGTTATAGAACTGTTCAGCAGGATAAATGAACTGTTACTGTGAATACCACAGAGATGTACGGAATAAGTGGCGATTTCCAGATGATGAAAGGAATTTTTGGTGAATATGTAGACATAGCCATTACATTATTATTTTGTAAAATAAAAAGAAACTGATGATAAAGAACTTTGATCGATTTCATATAACTTATAGAATACAGTGCAAACTCGAATCCCTGAAAACATCGGGGGTGGAATCAGATGAATAGGAGGAGTAAACATTTACACCCACAATGAGCCCTTAATTTTTATCATATATTGTGGAATTGACACAAACATGTTTTGAGACAGATTATCGAATTGTGTTGAATCTGAATACAAGTCGATCAGTGTTATCAGCTATACATACATAATATATACAATAATTTTATATATATGTAAGACTCTAAAGTGCGATAGTCGCTCCAAATTGCGAAGGTCACGCCAAAGTGCGATAGTCTGCGCCAAAGTGCGATGGTTTGTTAACGTTACGGACCCCAAAATGCGATGGTCACGCCAAAGGCCGATGGTGCGAAGTTCAATAACGTTTATGACACCAGGTTATTGTGACGTCATTCTTAACGTCTTTCAAAATAAAGCCCAAGAAATACAGCACGGATGACATTAATGACAAGATTTACACTGTTGAGGATAGTGAAAATGGTAAAGTACATTCGTTGTCGAACTCTCTACTTCGCCAAGACATTCTTTAATTCATGATCATTAATTACTTTGACGTATGCGTATTAAATTCATGGGGTATGTTATAATACTAAACATTCTATGCGATATCGCATTGGAAAATTGTGTTTAAAAACACAACTAAATGGTAATAAAATAAGTTCTTATTCTTATTTTCTGTGCATGGATTTTGCACTGGCATTTTGGTGAAACAACACATGGTTGGTTCAGTCTGTACCAAAAACACTATGCCGTTTACAAACCAATTGATTTCGGCGTGTCACACCATCGCACTTTGGGTATCAGACCATCGAACTTTGGCGCATGAGTGTGGACCATCGCACTTTAGCGTGTTACATCATCGGGGTTTCGCGCAGACCGTCGCAAGTTGGCGTGACCATCGCATTTTATATATGATGTGGGTGATATATCAATCTTTACATGCAAAAATGAAGTCACAAGCCTTGTAGGTGTACTCTCTTGATATCGTCAACATTTACGCTAGAAAATTTCAAATAAGTCATGCATACCTAGAAATTCAGTGAGGAAGTGTAATGGAGACATAAGAAATAAATATTTTCTTTTGACTCCAACATGTCGTAAGATAATCTAAAATTCAAATCCTCAGTTTTCCGCCTATTGCCTATAAAATATTAGGACATCCATTGTTCTTTGTTAAATTGGTGCTTAGTTTACCTCGTACTATCCAGTATTCATCATTTGTAAACACTCCTCAACATATCGTTCTTGAAATATTCCCGGGCAGAATTTGAATGTCAGGGGAAATGGTTCCATATATGCCAAACAGGTTACGCTAAAAAGTAAATTAGTATAGGATTATGTCTGACAACACACCAATAATTGATTTTGCCAGTAGTCTGATATGTTAGAACTATAAACAGGGTGGTATATTATTAAAAAATGTTAATGATATACTTTTTATTATTTTTGAACGTTATTACATATTCTTGTTTTAAATAAAAATTGAAACTTTTTAACAAGGCACTTTCTTAAATTCTGAAATGTGGAATGTATTTTAACAGAAAAGATACGACGGTAATTTTACGTATAGGTTAATGCCCAAGTACCAATCCATTCCATAACAGCAATGGGACCGAGGCCTGGAAGGGTGCATTGCTTTTCAGGATTTGAGAGGTACGAGGGTATTGACTCACTTAGATTTAAGCATCTTAAAGAGGATAGAGATTTTTTTATGCATTATAAATATACATCCTAATATCATATAAGTAATCACATGGTATACATTTGCATATAGAACATCTGTATATATTTTTTCAACAAATGTCGTCAACGCCAGCGGCTTAGTGGAACCAGCTTTGATTTCTATGAAGAATGGAATGTTCGAAACCCATCTGTGTGTCTGAATTTTAATCTGAAATAAAAATTTCAACGATATTTCGGTAAAATGTAAAAGCTCCATAATGACAAAGAGGCATTGTGAGAAATTTGTATCTACAGAAAATGACAAAATTGAATTCAACAGAAAAATAATATGATTGGTTGAATATTGTTTAACGTCCCTCTCCAGAATATTTCACTCATATGGAGACGTCCCCACTGCCGGTGAAGGGCTGCAAAATTTAGGCCTATCCTCGGCGCTTATGACCATTGAGCAGCGAGGGATCTTTATCGTGTCACAGCTGCTGTGACACGGGACCTCGGTTTTTACGGTCTCATCCGAAGGACCGCCAGATTTAGTCCTCTCTTACGACAAGAAAGGGGGTACTGAGGACCTATTCTAACCCGGATCCCCAAGGGACTATGTAGTTGTCTGAAAATCTGTAAAATAATATGACACCACAGGTGGATTTCAAACTAAAATACTTGTACCTTTTTCGTTATATCAAGTCACCATGAACTTAAAGGCATGAATTAGTATTATGCTTTAGTACAGTGGAATCTGGACACAATACAGATGACCAAAACTAGCTTATGCATTTACTTTCACACAGTTGTATTATTTTTTAATTGATTGACTTCCCTGATGAATATACAATTGAGAATAAGACAAACACGGACCACTGGACAGATCAGAAGTAGGATCAGGTTCGTAAGAGGACACCTGCCGTGAATCTTATATTTTGATCAGGTAAGTAAAGTAATCTACAGTCAAAATCAGTGTATCAAGAACGGCGTAACAAACGGTATGAAAAACCGGCAACACTAACCTGCCCGTCAGTATCTGACCCGCTCCAAAAACAAAAGATCACAGCAGATCGCGCCATTGTTGAACCACAGTCATTTACATATCTACTTTTCTGATCTCCTGAAATGTTCAAATACGATAATAGAAATAAATAATAAAATAAATATTGAAAACTTACGATATCCCATGTATGTGATTAGTGCCGTCATTGCAATAAGTACAATTTAAACATGCAAGCAATGCAATTCTTTATTCCATCCCTCATCTCCCCAGACGTACAAAATACGCGCATAGCGAGTGAACGAATAACTTGTGTATACGGTGTAAACACGACTTATACATACCAAGAACACTTATACCTTGTACTTACCAAGTAAACACATACCATGTAGATACACAGTAAATGTATGATACATGTATATACATACCGAGTAAAATTAAACATTGTAGATACCAAGCAAAAGTTAAACGTGTAACTTGTGTATACGGTGTAAACACATGACTTATACATACCAAGAACACTTATACCCTGTACTTACCAAGTAGACACATACCATGTAGATACACAGTAAATGTATGATACATGTATATACATACCGAGTAAAATTAAACATTGTAGATACCAAGCAAAAGTTAAACGTGTAACTTGTGTATACGATGTAAACACATGACTTATACATACCAAGAACACTTATACCTTGTACTTACCAAGTAAACACATACCATGTAGATCTATACAAAGTAAATGTATGGCATACACATACCGAGTAAAATTAAATCTTGTAGATACCAAGCAAAAGGTAAACGTGTAACTTGTACATAGTGGTGTAGTTTATGGACGTTTAGTTCTATAGTAGCTTATTCTATAGAGAAAGAAATAGTTGTACTCACCAGGATTGACAAATGGAATATAAATACACACCAGAGTTGAATATATGGATATAAATGCCCACCAGGGATAAGGACAGGGATACACGTTTCTCACGATCTCTAGGTAGCAGTGCATCGATGAATCCTCCGTGGTTTTATTGATTTGTGAGCTTTTTTTAATTCATCACTTTTCATTGTGTGTTCGTTTGATGTATTTCAATACATGAATGAAAAAAAAAGTGTTTTGCTGTTTTGCAATATATGTTACATTACGGAAATTCATTTGAAATGTATAAAGGTATCATCATTTTTCCTTATCAAATGAAGATACATGCATGACACTTTTGAAACAATAACTAATATTAAATTGTTGTGCAAGTTTACCTCAGGTCAAAATCACAACTTTACAATTTATCAGGATCACGCAAAGATTCAGTTGACTCGCATTGTCAGCTGTATGAGAATGATATGACTATTTCCACGTTCTACATATAACACCTTAATTAGCAACGCATCAAACACGACAGGGCTGAATATATAGATATATGTCAGATGTCTGTATTGTCTAAAAGTCAAATTCGAAATCGCATTAAATTAGATTCTACTCACGGCACACAGTTGTATTTAGGTAAATTGTTAACATTAGAGATGTATCTGTACATATATATATGTGCATGTATATGCATTTATAGGATATTTCATAATATTTGTAAATAACAACATAAAATAACAAACTTACTTCTGATGTCAAGGGCAGTTTAGATATTGGACAATAATCCAATCTCTACACAAGGAGTTTACCAGATGGATTGGAATTCTTCAAACTTTAAAGCCATTTCAAATCGATGTTTTCAATGATATTAGCGGCAAGAGATACAATGTCATTCATTGCTGATAAATTCATGCATCAAGTGTCTTTGACGTATACTGTAAATTGCTACTTTACAAATCAGTCCTTTATACAATGTTCAAAATTTTTAGTACATGTTGAATACTTGCCAAATCCGGTTATTGTTGTAAAGCCATTTTCTGCATCAGTGGAAGCTGGGATGAAATCTAAATAGATAATACTATTCATATACGAAGATGCAAGGATATTTCTAGGGGGGGGGGCACTTTTAAAATTCATTTCAGAGCAACTTGGGCTTCCGGGGGTTTAATACGCAGTACTTAATAACCAAAAACGCAGAATGAGAGGGGAAAACAAGTATTCTTTTTACCAACTCCTGTAAATCAGCTGTTGACTTGATTCGTTTGTATTTATGAAAATTGAAGATAACGAACAGTTATCAATCTACATAGATCAAATAAAGAATACAAAAGTAAGAATAGGGAAAACACAGACTACTAAACACACCAGAGGTGGCATCAGGTGTCTAGAAGGAGTAAGCATCTCCTGTTAATAGTTTTATAATTCTAACTCATAGTGATGCTTCACCAACTTTTTGAGAAGTGCTTCAAAGTTTGTTCCAGGAATGACGATCAAGGTCATCACGGTGTTTTCTTTATCATGATAAATCTTGGAGTGTTTAATTAAAGAGATCTGTGATTTTCTCTTTTAATATAGAAAACTTGGCGAAGGAACAATTAGAACAAAAACTAACAGTCCTAGGTTTCAAGCAACATGCACCACCAGTAATCAAACGACCTTCGATTAAAATACGTACTAGGAACTGTTGTTTCCACGCCGGTAGAACCAGTGGTGGAATCTGAAATGGTACAGCTTTCATTAATCTTTGGTATATACATGTACATATACTGTTAGGTGTATCTTCATTTTGTTTTCGTATCAAAGACAAATAAACGTTACAGTTCTAGCATTATTGTGTAGTTGTTTCTACAATTTCATTGCAAATTAGCGCATCGGACGAATAGGACGTGCCTTAATTCGCTCCCTATAAAACATCCATTCGCAAGCCAAATCCAATAAAATCGTAATTCATATAGTGAATACCTTTGTATTTTTAGTGTACTTTAGTGCTAGTGTTTTTGTAGAGCTTTAGCTATCTGATGTAAACCTATTTGTTTGTCGTGAGGAAGGAACGTGCCCTCCTAAAAAAATGATAATCTTATCATTTGTGTCGTTGGTCATTGGAACGACACAGAACGCTTCAAGCATAACCAATATTTGCATAAAGAAGCCGAAATCATGTATCGGGATGGATTTTTGAAAAGTATTATTTTTGCATAGAAACACCTCGGTTTACACATATAGGGAAAAACTCCTTTGGTCTGTTTCTTAAAAGGAGGTATATCCGAGTATTATACAGCACTCTTGTATAATTTGGTTTTGGATGTTCATTAAATGCTAAATTTATTACACGTATTCTCGCAGTTTTTATATTCACCCTGTTCAGCAATAACGTCAGTTTGAAAATAACTGATCTACGTCAACACATAGACATGACGTAACACTTCGTTTCACCCTGCCTTTTATCAACATTGTACGGTGCTCTGTATTTTGGAGGTGGGAGAGCACAAGATTGGGATGATAATTCACATAAGTTCACAATCTCAATCCGAGGTGTGACTTGCGAGATCTTTGTAGCACGTGTTGTATTTTATCAAATCATTACGCTCTCTCAGTTGCGTGCTTTAAACTAGTTCCGAATCCGTTCGTATTCAATATGAACTGATTGTGTCGCGCACTGAATTGGTGGATTCGTAGAGGAAAATGCGATTTGTGATATTGCTCGTATAAAAATTAAATGCTCTAGTGTGTACTTTACACATGAAGCACAGCGCTCAATATAAAAGTTTGTGATTTTTGAGGCATTGGTAAGCTAATGGCAATATGACGATATCAATAACAAGTATGTACGGTCAAACGATACATTTCCTAATTTAAAGTTATAATGACATATAAAACATTCATTCACAAGTCCAAACCAATGAAAACTTATTTCGCGGAGTAAATACGTTTGTATATTTAGTGTAGTGATAGTGCTAGCGTTTTAGTTTAACTTTTACCCACGGCACGAGTAGGACCCGACCTGACGACACCCTGCTTATGAAGCAAATTCTCTACCACTGGGCTACCGTGACTGGTCACCGAACCTAGGATTTGTATTGATTTAGTGTATGTAAGTCTGTCCTTTTTTAAGATATAGAACTGTTTTATTACTTATATCAAATACCCATCACGTTTGATATAGGCGCACCCATACATACCGTACCCCCCAAGATTAAGTTGTTTACCTTTCATGTTTCTAACAATGAAAAGACGTCATGGAATTCATCAACATTATACATTTATTGCATGGTAGCGAGGGAAATATAAAGATTTATTTACCCTATTTTTCTTGGGTGAATAAATCTTCACATCTCCCGAACATTCATTAAATAAATTGTTTATCATACCGAAACAAAGTAAGACTACAAGATGCATTCGAAATTGGAGCCCGGTCATCTATACATTGTATGTAGCTGTGGTCGTCCTAACGGTAACACCGCGCCGTCAACGTATTAGTAGGTACAAACAACGGGATACTGTTATGTATTTCTATTCTGCGTGAATTCTGATTTACTTGCTTGATTTTGTATAAGCCAAAATCAGACGATTTAACTGTGTATCAGAGACCCGCACATTCTGTAGCTTATGGACTGTGAAAATAGAATGACTCGGTCTTATTGTGACATCACAGTATAATATGTCTACCTTGACGTAAAATGTATGAAAAATGCACGAGGCTATCGAAGGGGTGAAATATGATGGGGATATATAATGTTTGGGAGACAAGTGATTGTCTTAACCAGTCAGATTAGGCGTTGCATAGAATTCTCATACTGCGCTATAAAAATCACTTTAGCAGGTCAAGAGCTGATAAATCTTGCAATATACGCTGGATGTACTTAGCATTGTGAATAGCTACTTGTGATGCATTTCAGGGGGTATATTAAGTTTCTTATGGTCTCTATAACGTATATAGTTGGATTAGACTTTAGAATATATGGTTTATGATATATGAATTCAACGATTACATGTATTCAGATTAGTACATGTACATGAAAGGTGAAGATAATGAACAGTGGAACTGATATACATATATATTTAGCTCTAAAACTTCATAGTTATCTCGGATTTCAAACATTTCGGTTGAGCATCACTGAAGAGACATTATTTGTCGAAATGCGCATCTGGTGCATCAAAATTGGTACCGTATAAGTTTTACATGATGACCCCTGGGTCGAGGCCTCTGCTGGTGGACTGTTAGCCCCAGAGGGTCTCTACAGCCCAGTTGCTAAGTACTTCGTTACTAGCTTGAAAATACGGATGTATATTTAATTGCTGTTATAATATTTAGAAATTCATTTGAAAATTAAGGATGATCTCCCTCATGCATAGCTCTTATCCTTGGACGAATTTGGCTCCACTTTTTTGGCACGCTGTTTTATGCTATATTTAGCTCTAAAACTTCATAGTTATCTCGGATTTCAAACATTTCGGTTGAGCATCACTGAAGAGACATTATTTGTCGAAATGCACATCTGGTGCACCAAAATTGGTACCGTATAAGTTTTACATCAGGGAACATGCTTGTTGTGGAGACTAGATCGGTGTATGTATTCCCGAGGGTAAATGTTATACCTGAATCACAAATTACTTCTTGAGGTTTCAGGTCCTTCAGGAATGTTTTTCTTAGAGTCAAAGGGCTGTGACAGGAAGGACTGCGAAACCACTGTAATCGTCTTCTTTTCACCAAGAGAACAATGTCGACCAATGGACAATTGCAACGTAGAGGGTTTTCATATAATCCACTGAAAAAGACAAATATCGTGCATTGATGAAAGAGACAAGATTGTATTATAACCATGTGATAGAAAATTGAAACACTGCTATACTTTGTTGCATTTGCCGGGGGAGGTGCAGTGATAACATTATCATGATATGTGTCCTTTCATTGAATAATCTATTCCACATTCGTTTGAAAGTGTATATACTATATACCAATTCAAGATCCAATGTATGTGTGTGTGGGTACGATATAACACAATGGTGAAGTAAAGCTACCTCCACATGACCAGGAGTCCCTGTTTACGTTTTTTTTAATTTTGTATTCATTACAGGAACATTAAGATTGATCACTGTTCGTTATGTTCACTTTTCCATTCATTGAGGACATTCTCAGAATATATCGCTTACTGGGTCATTTAAAAAATGTTGTTAAACTTTGATATTTTGTTATATTTTACTAACAACAGAAACACAATTTTGAACCTAAGGGAAGTTCACAATGTATATTAAGCTCACGGCGGGTGTGACCGGTCAACAGGGGATGCTTACTCCTCCTAGGCACCTGGTCCCACCTCTGGTGTGTCCAGGGGTCCGTGTTTGCCCAACTATATATTTTGTATTGCTTGTAGGAGTTATGAGATTGATCACTGTTCGTTATCTTCACCTTGCATTAAGTATGATGTCGGAGTAGATCTGCAGGTTATGTTGTTTGGTTTGTTTTCTTTGACCAGGAACATATCCAGATCAATATCATTAGAATTACAATTTGGAGGAAGGTAATCACTAAATCGAAATATTTTTAAAGATGCCATTATATAATCAATTTTATGAGAGATAAGATAAGAATCATTTCTTCAGACGAATTAATTTATATGAGCAGCTTAAATACTTTTGCATCATTCATTATAAGATATATCACTGTTTGTTATTTTCACCTTTCATTGGGTAAAGTAACAAAAATCAACACCATTTTCAAATTTACACTTTTCGTACAATTACTCTAACCGACAATATTGAATTGTCATACAAATAATCGGTATCTATATAGATATCCTTACAATATCTATAGTTTCATCAGTGTATCGATCTATTCTTTAACGTTTTATGTACTAATTAAGTTTAATTGATCAACACTACAATGATGAAATATATTATTCTGTAAACTGATTTAATACACGAGCGCATAAGTATGGCTTTAAACATGGGAATTAGATCCATCGGCCACCATTTATTTATTTTCTAACAAATGTAATTTTCGTACATATATTGAATAGAAATAACCCAGTGAATTCCAAAATAAAACACCACAGAGATGTTATTCTATATTTAGATATTTGTTCTTTACAGAACGGAGAAGTTGATGGTAATTGAACTCATACCGTTTATGGCAAATGGGATATTTTCACGTTCTCCATCATCAGTTCCTATATCTATGTAGCGATATTTAATTATCACCTATTTACCGTACCTGTGTCTTTCAGCTGATTCATTTCATTAGCGCAATTTTTGCTTATGATCTATTTGGATTGCAATTGAGCACCGCCTCAAAATAACAAACAATGAAAGGCGAAGACAATGAACATTGATCAATCTCATAACTCCTATAAGCAATACAAAGCAGAGAGTTGGGCAAACACGGATCCCTGGATATACCAGAGGTGGGATCGGGTGCATAGGAAGAGTAACTACCACCTGTCGACCGGTCACACCCACCGTGAGCCCTATATCTTGATCAGATAAACGGAATTAACCGTAGTCAAAAACAGTGTCCCAAGAACGGCCTAACAGTGGGCATGAAACACGTCAGACAGCATTGGACCCAATCTTTTATTACGGCAATATATAGATACACATATCATCTACCTATGCTGTGAATACCAAATAATTCGCATCATTCATAAGTGAGTTACAGACATTTTAGTATTATTCAATCAAAATGAAGCGCACGTGCAAGTGCATGCAGATTGGTAATTGTGACCATTTAGATCAGTTAAGGATATCAATACCTACCCAAGACATGGATTTCAAACCATTTCCACGAACAACAAAAAGTGAGACTGATTACAAAATTAACGTATGAAAATCTTTTTTCACATCTACAAATAATATGCTATCATGATATTAAGGTTTCATATCGATCCCTTGTATATTCTGATTCTACAATTTTTATACCCAAATTGCAATGCACGTGCGTGTGCGTGCATGCATGTGCGAACAAAATGACTATCGTTCTGCACATTTACAAACGCCATACTACCATCCTTGAAAGTTTCATATCAATACCTTTTGTAGTTTCTGGGAACACTCCCAGACACAAAAGTACCGGAGAAAAATAATAATAATAACTACACTCGATCTCGTTGCGAGTAACGAGTAGGTCTTCCATCCAATTTCTGACGAGACAGAATATTAATTGGAATAATTCAATTAGTGAAGAATGACTTTATATGAAAGGAATAAACATCTACATTATTGAAAATAGAGCGATAAACAAATAAAAGATATTATTTGTCAATGATATACAACATACGTTTTATTTATTCACTTCCGGTATCTCGGAAGTCCATAAAACGACTAAAAAGTCCACATTGAGCGTGCAGAAATCCCCACTAAAAGTTTCGATGAAAAATACAGATTGTTTGGACAAATTCCAGTTTCTAATAATCAACTTCCAGTTGAAATAATATGACTTGTTATACTCTACTAGACATTATCAAGTCATTATGAGCATTGAAAATGAAAAAAAATTAAAAATTACATATTTAAGCTACTTCCGGTGGACGACCGAATTGACGGCGACGGAAGTGAAACTCGTATGTTACGTATACAAGCCACTTTTTAACAACCCTGAAATTTTCAAGACTCAATATTAGACCGTTTACGAGAAAACAGCCGCAGAAAATATTAACAAATATTGGTCATATCTCACAAATGACAGTGAATTTTGAAAAAAAAAAATGACGGTGGTCTTAAGATGGATAATGTTAATAATATATGTGAAAATCATATTAAACACATGATTTACATGCGTGATTTATGAGGACAAAGAAATAACCATTTTTTGAAGTTTTTCTCAATAAACCGGAAGTTTCTGTTTTAACTTCCGGTAAGTATTGCACTTTTGAAACTATAAAAGAAACCTTATTTCATCATGCCAATTTCGTCTCAAGCACAGAGTTTTGAAATTTGACGTTTTCTTTGTTCACTTCCGATGACGATCGGAAGTGACGGCCAAAATAATTATATGTGTAGGTCACATCTGTCAAGATCTATTATCTCTAAAAGTGAAATATTTGAACGTTTATGACAAACCGCCTTGACAAAATCTCTTTTTAAAATCGAAAATCGGACATATCTCACGTATTGAAGAAACAATTTAGAAAAAAAAATGGACGTTACTCTAGAAATAAATAATGTCAATAATATATGTGAAAATCAAATCAAAGACTTGATTTATTAGCAAGATATATAGTGACAAAGAAAGACCAATTTTTCAACATTTCTCTCCATAACGCGGAAGTTACTTTTTTTAACAGTAAGTGTTTTTCCGGCAAGTATCACATTTTCTGAAACTATTAAGGAGACCTAATATTACCATGCAAGTTTCGTTTTAGACGCATAGTTTTGAATTAGACGTTTTCTTTGTTCACTTCCGGTGACGAGCGAAATTGACGGCCGAATAAATGATATGCGTATGTCACATCTAGAAGTCGAGATATATCACCACTGATATATCGGACGTAACTAACGACTGGAAGTAAATATCGAAAAAAGAAAAGGAATTTAGTTCATTTTATGGTGCATCTTTCCTGAAAGTTTGATAAAAATCTGTCAGGTCATTTCCGAGAACCCGCGTGCACAAAATCGGGGAAAAAAACCAACAACAATAACAATAATAATAATAACAAAAAAGAGGATAAGAATAAGAAAAAAGGTCTTCATTTGGAAACAGAAGACCTTAATAAGAAAGAGAGTAAAAACAATATGTTCGCAAACTTTGTGTAATAATAATAAGAAACAGAGTAAAAACAATGTTCCCAAACTTAGTTGGGGAACATAATAATAATGATAATAATAATGATAATGATAAGAAACAGTGTAAAACAGTGTGTTCCCAAACTTTGTTGGAGGAATATAATGGGGGAAAAAGATGCACAGTCTGGAATACATTGTATAGAAAGTTGTTTTAAAATTTGACCCACCAAAGCAATACAAAATATACAGTTGGGCAAACACGGACCCTGGACACACCAGAGGTGGGATCAGGTGCCTAAGAGGAGTAAGCATCCCCTGTGTGATGTAAAACATCGATATTGCTTTTATTTTGGTACACTTTTCGTATGGAAAAGAGAAATATTAATCTCTATTGATCACTCAATCAAGAAATCATTTTGTTCAACAGCACCCTGACTCGGCAAACACGTACTCTGAAGTTGATTTTAAAAAGATGTTGGATTTTCTCACTAATGATATATCTCCGTAGTCTTTGGTGACCAGGTCTTCTAACGGTCTGTTAGAATTCAAATGGACACGAATTATGCTCCTTTGTTAGCTGACCTGTTTTATATTCTCATGAAGTAGAATTTATTCAAAGGATTCTACATGACCAATAGCATCTTTCCTGACCTTCCAATAGTCATTTCGATACATTGTGAAGTCGAAATAAAAGAAACCATATAGCCTTCTATTTCTGTATCGTACTTAGAAATGTTATTGAACATACATTTTAAAAGGACACTAAGCACTTAACCTGATGGCAAACACGATGACTTCAGCTTCTCCATCGTAAACCTTGATTTATATCTATTTAGCAGCATTCAATTATCACTTTTATTAGGTATGTATGTCCTTGAATTGCTATGCTTATGATAATTTTTTTAATCGAGGCAAGATACTGAAAAACATTTTATATTACAGGAGTCTCAACAGTCTCGATTACAGTCAACATTTCGCAAATTATATGCTCGTTACAACGATCTAATTTACCAGTACAATCCGCCGTTGAGTCAAATTATGTCTAATATGTTTCATACTAATTGTTAGGCCATTCTTTACACATTGAGGTTGACTACGGATCACTGCGATTATAGGGCTCATGATGGATGTGACCGGTCGACAGGGGATACTTAGTCGGTCAATAGGGAATGCTTACTCATCTTAAACACATGTTCCCATGTCTGGTTACCCAGGGGTCCATGTTTCTCCAATTCTTAATTTTACATTGCTTATAATACATGCAGATATAAGATTCAACACTGTTCAACATTGTTTATTATCTTCACCTCCTCTGCATACAAATAATTGTTATGTATATATATATACACTTACAGTTTATGTAGCTTCGTCAATGCATCAAATATTCCATTTGGTAACGTTGTTATGTTATTGTTACCCAAGTTTCTGAATCAAAAAGATTTCCTTATTAATCTTAATTGATCAACGCTCCAATGATGAAATATATAATTTTCTAAAATGATTCAATACGAAAATGCATGATATTTGCAGTAAACAAGTACTTTAAATCTATCAAAAATGGCTTGTCTATTTTCTAAAATTTATATTTTCCATTTGGTCGAGGCCTCTGCTGGTGGACTGTTAGTCCCCGAGAGTCTCTACAGCCCAGTAGCTAAGTACTTCGTTACTAGCTTGAAAATACGGATGGATAGTTAATTGCTGTTATAAAATTTAGAAATTCATTTCAAAATTAAGGATTATCTCCCTCATGCATAGCTCTTATCCTTAGACGAATTTGACTCCACTTTTTTTGGCACACTGTTTTTGGCTATAATAGCTCTAACACTTCATTGTTATTTCGGATTTCAAATATTTCGGTTGAGTATCACTGGAGAGACATTATTTGTGGAAATGCGCATCTGGTGCATCAAAATTGGTACCGTATAAGTTTTACATTATGACCCCTGGGTCGAGGCCTCTGCTGGTGGACTGTTTGTCCCCGATGGTCTATACAGCCCAGTATTTAAGTACTTCGTTATTAGCTTAAAAATACGGATGTATATTTAATTGGTACGGTATAAGTTTTACATTGATCAGAAAGTATCCAGTCAACTCGATCTAAAAGCATTACATAATTTTTTAACACACTCCTCTATCTGTGATTTATATCTGAATCTCTCTCTTATTTTTTATTATAATTTTTTTTTCCATATTCACATAATCATCAGTAATAGTTATGAAGATACATATTAATCATTTTATACATTCTCACACTCTTTCACACTACTAGTTCAGCATTATTGGTTGAATACTTCTTATTCTAGGTTACAGATCAAAAATAATTTTCCAGTTTTCCCAAAGTCTGTCAAATTTCAAAACTTCACATGATTTAATTGCTACAAATTTTTCAACGTTGTATTTGAAAGAAAAATAATGTATCAGCCCAGTAATATGAGAAATTTTGTTTTGTTTTGAACAATTGAAAACATATTGTTTGGTATACAGAATTATGAAATTAACAACTTTATTACACAAACTGAGAGGTGTTTCACCAAATATAACATTACTAACATTAAAACCAATTCTTTTTTATGTTTTTCTGAAAATATGCATGCTAAGATTATTCCACAGTGCTAAAGTATAAGAACAAGACATAAACATATGTTGCATTGTTTCTACATTTTCTTTACAAAACGAACAACAGTCATTTGAAATTATACTGATTTTCTTGAGGTAATATTTCGTAGGAAGAAGCTGGTAAAGAATTCGGTACTGCAACCACTGAACTTGGGTATCAGTACTTGTTTTAAAACAAATTTTAAACAGCTCTTTGACAGAAACATTGCCTTCTAAATGTACAAATAATTCAGTGTTCCATTTTTGAATTGATTTGGGTATGAGATCATTACTATTTATCATATCATATAACACTCTGGAACATTTATCATTCAACAGTATAAATTCAAAGTAAAAAGGAATAAATGGTATACAATTTTCTTTAACATCTGATATCTTAACAGAGAAAGTCTTTAAAAACTTAGACATAGTACTGGTAATACTGTTGTATTGCATTGTACATACATTTGCTAGTCTAAATATTTGTGAAAAATCGTGTAGTAATAAAAAATTTCCATCTTCATCTAAAAAGTCTCCAATTATTTTCACACCATGTTGATACCATGTTTTAACATAAATGTCTTTATTACCAACACACATATTTGTGTTATGCCATACTGGAATAGAACTGAGTTTTTGCATGAAATACATTTCATCCATTGCTCGAATCATTGCTAACCATGATTGAAAAACATCACGCCAAAAATCATTGCTATGGTTTATAATAGTATAAATATATTCATCTCCAAAATCTATATTTTTTTTACCACCTCATTGCCATGTACTCCCAAAAAAATATCCACCCATGGTTTGTGACTGTTTGTTAATCTTTTAATCCAAGAACATTTTAAAGACATTATAAAATTGTTCACCTCAACCATTTTCATGCAACCTTTTAAGTAATCTTAGGTGACAATTTGTCTCTTGACCTTTTCAATCTTTGAATTCCATATAAATTCAAAAAATCAGTTATTCAGAAAAGACAAGATATCTTTATCAGGATTTGGTAGTGTAATAAACAGATGGTTTAGCTTAGGTAAAAGCAGTGATTTGGTGACTGACTGGACCAATGAGGGTGAGTATTCTTCTATTCCACTGGCGTATCAACGCTTTAATTTTTGGTATCTGAATATTATAATTTAAATCGACTATTTTTTTTCATATCCACAGAAAATTCTATTCATAGTAAGTTAAAAGTAGTGCATCCCCACTCTAGTTTCCATCTTGTGTGGTGATATACTTGACTAGAGAATTTTTCAGAGCTTATCCAAACAATTTTTGTTTTTGAGCTGTTTATTTTTAATCCAGAGAAACTTGAGTAGTCTAGTGTCAAGTGCAGCAGAAAGAGATTTTGGTGAACCATCAAGAGCCAAAGTTGTGTCGTCAGCATATTGGGAAATTTTGTGTTCGTTACCATTCACTATTATACCTTTGATATCTGTATTCTGTTTCACAAGAATAGCTAAAATCTCTGCACAAAGAATAAATAAATAAGGAGCAATAGGGTCGTCTTGTTTACAACCTCTCTGTATATCAAATTGCTCTGATAGGAAACCACTTTGTAATACAGATGCTTTAATATTTGTATTTAAGGTTTTTATCCAAGTAATTATGTAATCCCCAAAACCTAAATAACTTAAAACCTTATATATAAAATTCAAAATCTATCAGTACAAGTAAACCTGGTGTGTTGCTGGATTCAGTGAAAGACATGAGATCATACACATACCTAGTGTTTTCTCCTATGTTCCAGCCTTTTATAAACCCTGACTGAGTTTCCGATATCAAATAATCTAAGGTAGATTTTATTATATAACTGAGACACCCCGATATAAGTTTATAAAGCACATTTAGAAGAGTAATTTGAGGCCAGTTTTTCAGAAATTGTCTGGCTTTGTCATCTTTTGGCAAACATGTAATAATCCCCAGTCTTTGTGATATAGGGAGTTCCTTTTTCTCAAAAATCTGATTAACAGCTGATACAATGTGGTTTTTGAGGTCCTTCCAAAACAATTAAAAAAATTCTACTGTGTAGCCATCACTTCCTGGTGATTTATTATTTTTCATATTTTAAAGAACTGTATATATTTCACTTTCAGATATCTTGTCATCCAAAGAGTTTGAAGCTGTCTTGTCTAACCTAGGGGTGTCCGAAATATTTATGATGTCTTCCAAATTTATATCTAAGAGATCTGAATATTTACATGTGTAAAGAGTTTCATAAAAATCTTTGACATGATGAAGAATATCCGCTTGGTCATATATGACCTGATCTTTATGTGTTTCTACTTTTTTGATAGTTTTGTTTAAAAAATTACGGGATTCTAAAGAACAGAAATATTTACTAGGTTTTTCCCCATCTTCCACCCATTTAGCCCGCGATCTAATGATGTGACCTTGTAATTTTTCCTTCCTTACATTTTCAAGTTCAACCTTTTTTTCCTCTCAAAGTTTAAAATTAATGTTATAGTCCGACTATGATTTCAATCTCTTCCAGTAATTTGTTTTCAAGCCTGTCTCTTTCTTTTTTCTTAAAAGAAGAGTGTGAAATTGTTATCCCTCGAATTTCCATGAGAAGAACTTCGAAAAAAAAAATACTATGATTGTTGTCTGTATTGAATCTCTCTCTTTATTGATTTGGGATGTTAATGGTAAACGAACACATACAGTTTATGGCAGCTAAGAAAAATTAAGGCCCGTCACCATCAACTTCCTATATGTATATAGAAATGCCCCACTATAACTTGGGTATGGTATCTACCTTCCTCAAATGTTTCGAAAAACAAGCGCATTAGTGTTTGGTTAAATTTGGTTTGTAATTTCGCATTGACTCAAAACAATTTACCAACTTAAAGTTTATATAGATGCACGGGTGGCAACACCTTATAAGGAAATTTGCCCTATAACGTGAACAAATGTTGAAAAGTGACTGTCGCATTAAATTCTCCTTATTATAATTTTGTATGTAATGTAAATACATATACTCTTATTTTGTGTATATATCGAACACACCCCAAATCCTGTTTAGAGCCTCTTTTTACGCTGCTCTAATAGGAACCTAACTTCACTGGACTTTAAACCACCAGCCCATGCGGAATTCAGTTTGGACACGGCACTCTAGCAGGATTGACGTTTTCATACTTCTCTGCATATCAGTTCATATTGATCAACAAACTTTTTCCGCTTCTATGCATGGCGTGTACCTGATACAGCATATGATCCAGCTTTTCTGAGGTAAGGTGTTTTCTTTACTACTCAGCAGCTTGTCTATTGTTTTATGTTATTTCAACAGTCCTAAAACATCCAGTTAGGGAGTTCCTTAGTGTTAACCTAATTTCATGCATGTGATTTTCATTCGTTTCAAAATGGTTCTAATTGAAACAAGTGTTCAGTGTATGGTGCAGTATTATTGTCATAAAGTAGACTTTGTCCAATATCTGTAAATGCATAGGAATGCAATGTAAAACTTCAATGTATTTGTGGAGTCTTTACAATAGACAAAAGTATAAATGTATTCTCTTAAACAGAAGATATGTCCAGAATGTGTTATCTGCAAATGAGGTAATGTTGTCTGCGTATTTATGTGTAATGTAACGCTACTCAGTGCGTATAAGTAATTTATTACAGTTTATGTATGTGTATCAAAACAGGTCCTCTCCCTGTGGTCTACTACAGATATCCTGATGTAACCAGTGTATGCAGGATGTGGAGAGTAATCGTATAGTACAAGAACAACCAAGCTACAGGAGTGGGTACACCAGTCAAACCCCACATAGGTCTAAGCTAATGAGCCAAGATCATGGACATTTGTGGAATTATTATTCTAAAATGATTAAATACGCAAAAGCATGATATTTGAACTACATTTGGTTTATACAAGTGATACAATTCCACCGTGAACGATTTGTCTATTTTCTAATAATAATAATTTCCATTAAAACTTGTAGATCAAAAATTATTCAGTGATCTTGAAATGAAAACATCACATCATTCTCTATCTGTGTATTATATTTAAATATCTTTCTTTATTGATTTGGGACGTTAATGGTAAACAAATACATACGGTTTATGGCAGCTAGGAAAAATTATGGTCCGCCGCAATCAACTTCCTATAACTATCTATTTTGTATTGCTTGTAGGAGTTATGAGATTGATCACTGTTCGTTATCTTCACCTTGCATGTATGTAGAAATATTCCACTATCACGTCGTCCAACTGATTCAATAAACAAGCGCATGTTCTGCGTATGATCGATTTGGTTTGTAATTTCCCATTAGCCCAAATCAAATTCCCAACTTATAGTTTATATAGGTGTACGGGTGGCAACACCTTAGAGGCAAATTTACATTATAATGAGAACTAATGTTGAAAAGTAACTAGTAATAAGTCCAAAGTACAGTTGCTAGTCCTTCAACTCTACCTATAGAGATAACAACACCCTTTTACCTATTAACAAAATCATTTTCAATCCTATGTGGATTGGATATTTCCACATGAACTTGAAATAAAAAATTCGCAACATATACATCTACATCTGCTTTGTACTTAGTTATTTTATTGAAAATAGATCTTTACGACAAACTAACGACACACGAAATTATTTTAGCTTCTCCATCAGCTTCCAATATCTACATAACATGTAGCAGTATCCCATTGTAACCTGTATATGATGTTTAATATCTCAACTTATTCCATACCCAAAACCTTGTTCTCCTTATGATCTGTTTTATTGTGGCAGATTTCTGACAAATAATTGAAAGTTGAAATTACAGAAGTTTCAACAGTTTCGTTTATGGTTACCATTTCGGAAATTCTATGTTCGTTATAACGATCTAATTTACCAATACAATCTGCCGTTGAGTCAAATTATATATAATGTGTTTCATACTATATGTTAGGCCATTCTTTACACCCTGATTTTGACTGCGGATCACCCCGCTTATAGAGCTCATGGTAGGTGTGACCAGTTGACAGGGGATGCTTTTTCGGTCGATAGGGAATGGTCACGCGGTTGAGTTAAGGCTTTCCCCATAACATTTTTAATACCAGTGGTGTACATAAATCTACTTTACCGCACTGGCATATTGCACGACATCACAATGAAACATACGTCATGACGAAGGTCATGACGTACATATCTACAGTCCTTTTGTGGCTGGAAATGTCAAAATATTGTTTCGTTATTTACCATCGCTGTCAAACGGTAAACTGCAATTGCGTAAAAGTTTCTGTCAAATGGGTTATATTAATTCTCTCTGATATTGAAAAAAGTTTCATTTCTTCTTTATATAGCATACATGCTAAAGTAATACCCATATTATATTGTGATCTTGATATCGCCCCTAATGTACACATATAGTTACTTTCACAATAGACCCATTTGCATAAACAGGGTTTCTGTACATAAAATTTTCATCATTGGCAGGACACCCCGAGGTTTTTAAGTGAAAGAAGTTCGATTTATGTGACATGTGAATTTCAGTGCCAAAGGAAAGTTGGGGGAGCAAGTTCTGGCTTCAACAGAAAATATGTTTTTCATGCTAGATTCAACTTCGTATGTGCAAAAACTGCTGCATCTTGCATATTCAATGCAAAAATTAGACATGTTACAAGTCACAATAAACTTGCTCTCAGCACTTTTCAAATTAAGAAATTAATATGCTTTGAGGTTATATTAACTTGAACTTGTATTGATATCTGGATAACGTGCCAATTCAACGATTTATACATTCACGATACGTTTTTATCTTGCTGTTTGATCACGTGATATACAGTTGATGTAGAGACTGTCGGTCTGGTGAAAAATGTATAAGAGGTCAATATGCTCTTAATGATATATGAATATTGCTTTTGTATAAAAGGGTTGTGTTTACAGAATTTCTCACAAATTGATCTGTTTATTAACGCTTTTTTTCCTGACATATTTGTATGGCCCTACTTAACACAACTGCGTACTTTTCTTAAACACCTGTCCCCATGTCTGGTTTACCCAGGGGTCCATGTTTCTCCAATTCTTAATTTTGCATTGCGTATACTAGATATAAGATTTATCACTGATCAACACTGTTCATTATGTTAATCTCCTCTGCATACAAATAATTCTTTTGTATATACATATACTTACAGTATCACTAACTTCGTCAATGCATCAAAGATTCCATTTGCTAACGTTGCTATTTTATTTGCCCACAAGTATTTAAATCAAAAAGATTTTCTGATTAACCTTAATTGATCAACGCTCAAATGATGAAATAAATCATTTTCTAAACTGATCCAATCTGCGACAGCATCTTTTGCACTAAATTTGGTTTTAAACAAGTAATTTGAATCCATCACGAACGGTTAGTCAATTATCTAATAATTATATTAAACGTGTTGATCAAAAATTATCCAGTAAACTTGAAATAAAAACATCACATAATTCTCTATCTGTGTTTTCTAATTGAATCTCTTTTTTTTTTAATTGATTTGGGACGTTAATGGTAAACGAACAAATAAGTTTTATGGCAGCTAAGAAAAATTAAGGCTCGTCACCATCAACTTCTTATATGTATGCTACAGTATTTCACTATCACATGTGTATGATATCTGCGTCGCCCAACTGATTCGATAGACAAGCGCATCTGTGTATAATTGATTTTGGTTTGTAATTTCTCATTGACCCAAAAGAAATTCCCAAGTTATAGTTTATATAGATGTACGGGTGACAACACCTTCAGCGCAAATCTGCATTATAATTACAACCAATGTTGAAAAGTGACTAGTTTCTCAGAACTACAGTTCTTAGGCTTTCGTCTTTACATTTAGATATATCGACGACGTTTTACCTATCAACAAAATCATTTCATTCATATGTAGAGTTGATATTTCCACATGAACTTGAAATAAAAACACCACATACACCTCTACATATATTTCGTACTTAGATATTTTATTGAATATAAAACTTAACGGCAAACTAATGACACACGAAATGATTTAAGCTTCCCCTCAACTTCCCATAGCTTCATAACATGTAGCAGTATTCCATTATCAACTGTATATGATGTTTATATATCTTAACTGATTCGATACCCAAAACCTTGCTCTCCTTATATTTTTTTTAATCAAGGCAGGAATCTTACAAAGAAGTCGATATTACAGGAGTTTCAACAGTCTCGTTTATGGTCAACACTTCGCAAATTCTATGCTCGTTATAACGATCTAATTTACCAATAAAATCTGCCGTTGTGTCAAATTATATCTATTTTTTTTTTTCATACTAATTATTAGGCCATTCTTTACCCACTGGTGTTGACTGCGGATAACTCCATTTTTAAGGCTCATGGTAGATGTGACCGGTCATAAGGGGATACTTAGTCGGCAGATAGGGAATGCTTACTCTTCTTAAACACCTGTTCCCATGTATGGTTTACCCAGGGGTCCATGTTCATCCAACTCTTAATTTTGTATTGCTTATAATAGATATACGATTCATCACTTCAACATTGTTCATTATCTGCACCTACTCTGCATACAAATGATTCTTATGTATATATATATATATATATACTTGCAGTGTCAATGCATCAAAAAGTCCATTTGCTAACGTTGCTATTTTATTTATCCCCAAGTATCTTAATCAAAAATATTTCCTGATTAACCTTAATTGATCAACACTCCCATGATGAACTATATAATTTTCTAAACTTATCCCATTTGCGACAGCATGGTATTTGCACTATATTTGCCTTTGAACAAGTAATTTAAATCCATCATGAACGGTTTGTATATTTTTTAATATTTATATTTTCCATTACATTTATTGATAAGAAATTATCCAGTCAACTCGAAATAAAAGCATCACATAATTTTTAACTGTGTTTTATATATATCTGAATATCTCTCTTTATTGATTTGGGACGTTAATGGTAAAGGAACACATAAGGTTTATGGCAGCTAAGACAAATTAAGGCCCGTCACCATCAACTTCCTATATGTATATAGACATATCCCACTATCACTTGGGTATGGTATCTACGTTCCTCAACTGATTCGATAAAGAAGTGCATTAGTGTTTGATTAATTTTGGTTTGTAATTTCGCATTGACTCAAAACAATTTACCAACTTAAAGTTTATATAGATGCACGAGTGGCAACACTTTATATGCAAATTTGCCCTATAATGTGAACAAATGTTGAAAAGTGACTGTAGCATTAAGTTCTCCTTATTATCATTTTGTATGTAATGTAAATACATATACTCCTATTTTGTGTATATATTGAACTCACCCCAAATCCTGTTTGGAACCTCTTTTTACTGTGCCCTAATTGGAACCTAACTTGATTGGACTTTAAACCACCAGCCCGTGCGGAATTCAGTTTGGACACGACAGTCTAGCAGGATTGACGTTTTCATACTTCTCTGCATGTATGTAATGTAAAACTTATACGGTACCAATTTTGATGCACCAGATGCGCATTTCGACAAATAATGTCTCTTCAGTGATGCTCAACCGAAATGTTTGAAATCCGATATTGATCAACAAACCTTTTCCGATGCTATACAAGGCGTATAGATGATGCAGCATATGATGCAGCTTTTCTGAGGTAAGGTATTTTATTTACTACTCAGCAGTTTGTCTATTGTTTTATGGTTTTTTTTACTGTCCTAAAACATCCAGTTACCGAGTTCCTTAGTGTTAACTTAATTCCATGCATGTGATTCTCATTCGTTTCAAAGTGGTACTAGTTGAAACAAGTGTTCTGTGTATGGTGCAGTATTATAGTCATAAAGTAGATTTTGTCCAATATATGTAAATGCATAGCAATGCAATGTAAAACTTCAATGTCTTTGTGGAGTCTTTCCAATAGACAAAAGTATAAATGTATTGTCTTAAACAGAAGACATGTCCAGAATGTTATCTGCAAATAAGATAATTTTATGTGTGTATTTATGTGTAATGTAACGCCACTCAGTGCGTATAAGTAATATATTACATTATATGGATGTGTATCAAAACAGGTCTTCTCCCTGTGGTTTACTACAGTTATCTTCATATAACCAGTGTATGCAGGATGTGGAGAGTAATCGTATAGTACAAGGACAACCAAACTCCAGGAGTGGGTACATCCGTCAAACCCACAGAGGTCTACGCTAATGATCCAACACCATAGACACTTGTGGAATTAGGATCATGTTCTTTATGATATATTGTACATAATACACTCTTTATATATACATTGTGACTTTTTAATGTGTTAGCTTGATATGGTTACAGCCAGTATGTCCATCTGTGATAGTGACCAGTAAATTCTTAGAACTATATTTGTTAGAGTGTCAACTTTACATTTAGATATATCAACCACGTTTTACCTATTAACAAAATCATTTTCATTCATATATCGATTCGATATATCCAAAAAAAAAAAAAAAGAAATAAAAAACACCACATATACCTCTACACCTGCTTCGTACTTAGATATTTTATTCAAAATAGATCTTATCGGCAAACTTATGACACAAGGAATGATTTGAACTTCTCCATTAACTTCCCATATCTACTTAACAGATAGCAACTAGTCCATCATCAACTGTAAATAGTGTATATATCTACTCAACTGATTCGGAACGCAAAACCCTGTTTTCTTTATGATTCTTTTTTAAAGCAAGACGGGTTCCTTACAAAATTTCAACAGTCTTGTTTAATGTTAGCATTTTGCAATTTATATGGTCGTTATAATGATCTAGTTTGCAAATACAACCTGTCATTGCCTCAAACAATGTTTGACGTGTTTCGTATCAATTGGTTTTTTTTTTTTTTTTGTATTCCTTATTGGAAAGGTGAAGATAACGGACAGTCATCGATCTCATAACTCATATGAGCGGGTCACACTCGCCGTGAGCCCTATATCCTAATCAGGTAAAGAAAGTTATCCGTAGTCAAAATAAGTGTGCCAAGAACGGCCTAACAATCGGCATGAAACACGTCCGACAGCATATGACCCAATGATAGGTTGTATTGACGAACTAGATCGTTATAACGACCATAGAAATTGGGAAATGCTCACTTCAATCGAGACTGTTGAAACTCCTGCACCATCACCTTGTTTGCCAATATTTTGCCTTGCTTTAATAACTGACCACACGCAAAACAAGCTTTCGCTCCAGTTGAGAGATATGAACACCATATGCAGGTGATACTGGAATATTGTTACATGAATAATGGAAGTTGACGATGGAGAAGCTGAACTCATCCTGTTTGTCATACAGTTGAATTGTCAGTTTGTCGTTAAAGCTGACATGAATTAATAAATTTAGTGTAATTCTATAGATCCGCCATATATATCTGATAATCCGCCATATTAGTTTGATATTCTGTCGTTACAGTAAAATATCTGTATCTCGAATATGGTTTGTCTCGAATACCCCGCTTGAGTCGAAGTCGACCGCCGGTCCCGGCCGTTTTCCCTATATAAATGATTTGAAAAACTTCTGATATCTCGAACACGGTAATCTCGAATACTCCGCTTATGTCGAAGTATTTTCAAGGTCCCATGCCTAATTTCACCTGGCTTATCTCGAAGTGCAGTCAATTTTCCGGTCTGTTTACCATACCTGGCGTCGTTAAAACACACGTCTCTGCCCGCGGCTGCATCAATTATAATTAATGACCGCTAATCCACGCTCGCCTTTTCCCGTGACGGTGGCCATAATTGTTTCAACAGCTCAGGTGATTAGTGAAGCCTTCCAACATTACGGATTAAATCCACCGCCAATTATGAACCGACACGCCCGATTCCAGGGATGGTGTTTTGATTGATACACGCTATATCATTAACATGTGGGTTAGATAAACGCACAAAATTGTCGAAGTGAGCTTGAAGTTAATCATAATAACGATAATGCATTTATAATACACGCCTCATCATTAAAACTAGAACATAGAAAACACGAAAATCTTCAAAGTGAACAGAAATTAAACACTTTGGATCACAACAACATATAAATAGAGACCCGTGAAATTTTCATCATTCGACAACATGTCTCAAGACACTAAAGACAAGCTGCTAATCCCTGGTATGAAAAGAGAGTTAAAATCGCATACCATAGAAACTAAGATTCAAGCTATTGCAGATGTAGAGAAAGGAATTGACAGTAAGGCGGCCATCGCTAAAAAATACGAAATCCCTCCAAACACATTATCAACATGGATAAAAAATGCTGAATAAAATAGCATGCGTATTAGCTGTAATTAATAAGATATTGTATTTAATAAACATAAAAAGTTCTTTTTAAAAATCCGTCTTTTTTGTTTCTTACGTGATAGGTTTTTTCACTACAACGCAATAGCTACATCCTAGTCGGGCCTAGACATCAGTAAAGTAAGCATACAAATTGTACGATCATCTTAATTTTGAAACACATTGTGAATGTGATGTTTATAGATATGGAGAAAAAAACACCGAAATATTTGCCTTGGAAATCCCACAATATCAATCAACTTGCATTATAAGAAACGGCAACGGGGTTGTTGTTTATAATGCAAATCCCATACTATGCATCATATATCCCCCTTCAAAAAAAAATTCAAGATCGATTTTGGATATCTCGAACCCCCGGATATCTCGAAGTTTTTTCGAAGTCCCTTGAACTTCGAGATAGAGATATTTTACTGTATATGTATCAGTTTCGCATGGTATACAATGTATAAGGAGACGGGTCTCGCTACGCTTCACTTCACATCAGTGTCTTCGATTTACCTGTGCGAGTAGCTTCGACAGGTAACAAGTACATCTATGAGACTAAATTATAGGACATTATGAAGAAATGAAATCACGTTTTGGAACACCACACAGTGCTCAAAACTATAGTAAACATATCGTGCAGTAGTAAATCATTCTAACAACTTTGAATAAATATGTATGTGTATATAGAATGCCTTTTCTTTACGTGAATGTGCGGTACATTTGCAGTCAATATGTCAAAACTATACAAAAAACGCAAAGGAATATGTCATCTATTATCTATTGATAAAATAGAATAAGCAAAGTGTATATATCTATACAATTCACAATTAATTTAAGGAAAAGGCAAATGCATAAATACTACTGTACTTATAAATATGACGTGTGCTTGCCAAGCAAACGCATAGGATGCGTACGACTGTTTACCTGGGTCTACTCGTAATATCTGTAAAGGACAGCAGATGCACGTGTACACCTGTCTAAATACTCTAAGTAGTTGTAAAACTCCCTTTATTTGCATAATCCATGAAACAAAACGATAAACTTCATTTGCATTCCAACAGTAAATACCATTCTCTATTGTACAGAATGCGATACACTTAGCCCGTGTCGATAAGTTATCTTCAATCAGGGGAAGTATCAGAGTATTATATTTACCCTGTATTTTGCACGAATCCTTATATTATATGATTTACTGGTCAGAATATTGTATATTTTTAAAAATTAGGAAATCATTAAGGTACATAAATTATTTATGCATATAAGAGAGAGAGAGAGAGAGAGAGAGAGAGAGAGAGAGAGAGAGAGAGAGAGAGAGAGAGAGAGCATAAAGATAATCTAATATTTTCGGTAGGTGCACATCTCCGATACCTGTTGAATAGACGCCCGTGTTTGACAGGGTTGTTTTATTTTTTTTTTGGAAAATACACCTTGTGGATTATATATTATTCATATGGCCTGCACCTTTATTTTGCAGGAAATGATATCAATAATGTATGTTTTGCTCTTTGCTTATTCCATTCTATCAGTATGTTATTGGCAAATGATTTATCCGCATATATTTTATAAAAAAAAACTGGCAAGTATACACGAACAGCGCGTTTTTTTTTGTTTTTTGCTTTTTTGTCTAACTTATCTAAACTTCCAGAATGTTACATTGATATACAATAAATATTTTGTAATTTTGAGCAAAGTATAATGTTTTCAAATGTGATTTTATGTGTCTCTCATTCCCTATATATTACTATCGGAGATGCGCACTGGTCAAATCCACCTAGAAAAATCACTCAGGTGTGACAATCACATGTGACCGGTCAAAAGGGATGTTTACTCCTCCTAGGCACCTGATCCCACCTCTGGTGTGTCCAGGGGTCCGTTTTTGCCCAACTATCTAATTTGTATTGCTTGTAGGAGTTATGAGATTGATCACTGTTCGTTATCTTCACCTTGCATTTGGGGTATACAGTACCCGTAACGTTATTCTTCACATTCCTATCGTGTTCTATCATGCGTGTATCCTGTCGTATCGTGCGTGTATCCTATCGTATCGTGAGTATATTCTATCCTATCATGTATCAGGTTTTCCGTTTTCTAACGTGTTTTGCGTTTGTCAGGTTTATCGTGTATCCTATTTTGAGTGTATCAGGTTTTCCGTTTATCGTGAAAATCGTTTATCGTGTAGCTTCGGAAACTATCGGGATCGTATATTAAATCTAATGAAAAAGTAAGATACTTTCCGAAAACTTTATTCGTTTTATTCAAGAAACTATTTTTAGGAATCGAGGAAAGACAACTTATAATTGAAGGAGAACATAAGGCTGTCGATCTTAAGGCAGAAAAAGAGCTATATGTCTGTCCAGAGAGGGCGAAAATTTATCGCAATTTCATTCTAAGTAGTCTGGAAAGTAACAGTGGTTTGTCGAGCAAACGGGAACAGTAAAACTGAAAGCTCCTTCATCTGGAGTTCATAAACATTTCCTTGTCTAGAAACAATTATATGTAATTAACACTAACAGAGAAATAGGAAGTTCCGATCTGAAAGGAAAAATCAGTAAATTACATTGTTTATTACATATGGTTTAATAATGGTTCTTTTTCTTCCGATTTTGTTCACCTGTATTCAACTTATTTATCAACCACTGAACTTGTGCGCGTTCTTATCTATCTGATTTTGTGTATCACCCGTGTTTTGACAGTAAGCATTATCAGGGATATTGTATTTCACACATTTAGAAGATTAAGTTTTAAAAGAGTGCAAGCGTATATTACATCTCACAGAATTCTGCTCAATTTGGCACGATTCAGCTCTCATCGTTGTTTTTTTTATTTGGACATGTACACATATACCAAAAGTCGTACGTGTATATACTGGAAATTCATGCTGGTTTTGATGGTTATTTGAATTTTTTACATGCTAAACACAAACATTTTAAAGCGTCTCTAAATTGCGACTTTAAATCAAGTCGGGTTTCGTATATGTTTTTAATAGTTTATTTATTTTTTGTTAACAAAATACTAATTCATATAAATATTATTCCAATTACTTATGACTATCAATTATCACTCATAATGTAGAAATATCTAACATATGAGCATATGGTGGAGTGCAGTGGATTGTATTTAAAGCGGTCGTTATGAAAATAATTGTAGTTGTTGAATGAGCGGTGAACTCAGAGCTTGATGCAAAATAACCCCCCTCCTCGCTACACACAAAATATTACTTAGTTTCATTTGATATCCAAGATAATAGACATTAAAATAAGGGAGCTATTGAAACATGATATCACTACATTATATTACATGTTGTTAATGCCCTGTTTAATTGCTAAGCGTCAAGTGTCAATGCCACGGGTCTTCTGATATGACCTTAAAAACAGATTGTCACGGTAAGTGTGGTACCCTAAAAAACCCTCACTGCTCAATGGGCGTAAAATTTTGCCGACCATAAGCTAAATTTAAAAGTTCTTCACTGGTCATGATGACGTCTCCATATGAGTGAAATATTCTCGAGGGAGACATTAAGCAAGATAAAAATCAATCACTCCCTATATGATTCATATATTAAACATTCAAGGTGACAATATACGTTTTAGAATCATTGGCTGAGAAAATTCATATAGATATCAAATAATGAATTCAATACCGTATATAGTTTAGCTTCCGGATTTTAGTTGTAATGACGTTAAAAAAACCATAAATAGAATTTTAAGAAAATAAGAAATAAACGTACAACCGTGGATAAATAAATTACATGCTTTAGGTATATATTGAGTATTGAAATCCTTCAATATTATTATCAACAAAATGTTATTATTTTGTACGTATCAAACTTTTGTTCTGTCTAAATTGTTTCTCAATTTACAATATTTCTATCAGGTTTTCCGTTTATCGTGAAGATTGTTTATCGTGTTTTGCGTTTATCAGGTGCAAGGTGAAGATAACGGCCAGTGATCAATCTCATAACTCCTACAAGCAATACAAAATAGATAGTTGGGCAAACACGGACCCCTGGACACACCAGAGGTGGGATCAGGTGCCTAGGAGGAGTAAGCATCCCCTGTTGACCGGTCACACCCGCCGTGAGCCCCATATCCTGATCAGGTAATGGAGTTATCCGCAGTCAAATCAGTGTGCCAAGAACGGCTTAACAATCGGTATGAAACACGTCAGACAGCATTTGACCCAATGCGAGGTTGTATTGACGAACTAGATCGTTATAACGACCATAGAATTTGCGAAATGCTGACTTCAATCGAGACTGTTGAAATTCCTCTACCATCAACTTGTTTGTCAGTAGCTTACCTCGATTTAAAAACTGACTATACCCAGAACAAGCTCTTGCATATCGAATCAGTTGAGATATATAAACACCATATGCAGGTGATAATGGAATATTGCTACACAAATGTGGGAAGTTGACGATGGAGAAGCTGAATCATCTTCAGGTCTGTCGTGAAGATCGTTTATCAGGTTTTGCGTTTATCAGGTTTGCCGTGTATCCTATAGTATCGTGCGTGTATCCTATCGTATCGTGCGTGTAACCTATCCTATCGTGTGTGTATCGTGTTATATCGTTTATCATGTCAAGAATAACGTTGCGGGTACTGCATACGGGTAGAGTAAAGTATGCTACCTGAGAGAAATATGGCGGATAAGATGAGAAAGGTGTACGTGTTTATTAATTCATGTCAGCTTTAATATCTACTTTCAATAAGATATTTAAGAATGAAGCAGACGTGGACGACTCTGTGGTGCCTTTTATTTCTAGCTCACATGGATATATCGAATCGCTCTATGGCTGAAAGTTATAATTGTGAATAGAAAACACGTTGTCGATATACAGTGTATCTAAAGGTCCAAGCGCATTTAAAACAACTCAAGAGGATCTGAAAATATTAACACATTTTTTTTAGAATGGATAGCATTATGCCTTTTCTTTTGTTTAGCTTATCGAATCATTGGAAAACTTCAAAACCTTATATTAAAAATGTTAATTTGATCAAAAATTGATAAAAAAAAAGCCAACTTATTCTAAGGACTACAGAAACCCGGAGTCAACACAAAACATCTAACAATATAAGTAACGTAGATTACAGGAAACGCAACATAGATTACCAGATTATCATTTAGCAATTAAATACTGCCACCGTCTCCTTTTAAGTCAGCACTTCTCACATTATATGATCGTTGCAACGATCCAGTTTGCCAACTCCTCCTAGGCATCCGATTCCACCTCTGATGTGTCCAGAGGGTCCGTGTTGCCCAACTATCTATTTTGTATTGCTTATAATAGTTTTGAGATTGATTACTGTTCGTTATCTTCACCTTCCAACCTATCATTAGGTCAAATGCTATCTGACTTGTTTCATATCGATTGTTAAAACGTTCTTGGTACACTGATTTTGACTACGGATAACTACATTTACTTGATGAAGATATAGGGCTCACCACGGGTGTGACCGGTCGACAGGGGATGTTTACTCCTCGTAGACACCTGATTCCACCTCTGGTACATCCCGGCATCCGCATTTGCCCAACCCTCTATTTGTATTGCTTACAGGAGTTATGAGATCGGCCTGACGTGTTTCATGCCGATTGCTAAGCCGTTCTTGGCACACTGATATTGACTATGGACAACTCCATTTACCTAATCAAGGTATTGGGCTCAAGGCGGATGTGACCGACCGACAGGGGATGATTACTCCTCCCAGACACCAGATCCCATCTCTAGTATAGCAAGGGGTCTGTCTTTGCCCAACTCTATTTTTATTGCTAATAGGAGGTATGAGATTGATCAATGTTCGTTATCTTCACCGTTCATCACTGTTCGTTATCTTCACCTTTCATTAATGGCGTATAATAAAACTTTATGATCAATTCGTTCATCCGACACCATTGTGAATGTTCTAATTATCGTTGATTTACTGATTGTATATCGTTTAACGATATCAAAAATTTTTCACTGGTGAAAGTTTTGATAATAACTGATATGTTTGCAGTTGATACTGAACATATATGTTAGTGCTGAGAATTAGTGACATTTACTGTAGTTTTTACTGTGAATTGTGATATTTAATGATAAGTGCTGTGAGGAAAGTACTTTCGGAATACATTCTCTACACACTGGTGTAGACTGATTGATCAACGCTTCAATGATGAAATACATAATTGTCTAAAATGATTCAACACGTGAGAGCATGGTATTTGCACCAAATTTGGCTTCAAACAAGTAGTTTAAATCAATAACGAACAATTTGTCCATTTTCTAATAATAATAATTTCCATTAAGCGTGTTGATCAGAAATTATCCAGGCAACTCGAAATAAAAACATCAATTTATCCTTTATCTGTGTTTTATGTCTGTTGTTGTTTCTTTACTGTTTTGGGACGTTAATGGTAAACGAACATATAAGGTGTATGGTAGCTAGGGAAAACTAAGGTCCGCCACCATCTCCCTATATGTATATAGAACTATTCCACTATCACCTGGGATTATATCTATGTCGATAAACTGATTCGATAAACAAGCGTATGTTCTGGGTATGATCGATTTGCTTTGTAATTTTGCATTGACTCAAAACAAATCCTCAACCTATCTTTTATATAGATATACGGGTGGTAACATCTTATATGCAAATTTGCATTATAATGAGAACCAATGTTGAAAAGTGACTAGTAATAAGTCGGAATTACAGTTGTTAGGCCTTCAACTCTGAGATATATCGACGACGCTTTACCTATTAACGAAATAATTTTCATTCCATATTCCCACATAAACTTGAAATAAGAAAAACACCACATATACATCTACATCTGCTTTGTACTAAGATATTTTATTGAAAATAAATCTTTACGACAAACTAACGAAACACGGAATTATTTCAGCTTCCCCATCAACTTCCAATATCTACATAACATATAGCAGTATCCCATTATCATCTGTATGCAAGGTGAAGATAACGAACAGTGATCAATCTCATAATTCCTACAAGCAATACAAAATAGAAAGTTGGGCAAACACGGACCCCTGGACACACCAGAGGTGGGATCAGGTGCCTAGGAGGAGTAAGCATCCCCTGTCGATCGGCCACACACGCCGTGAGCCCCACATCCCGATCAGGCAAACGGAGTTATCCGCAGTCAAAATCAGTGTGCCAAGAACGGCTTAACAATCGGTATGAAACACGTCAGACAGCATTTGACCCAATGCGAGGTTGTATTGACGAACTAGATCGTTATAACGACCATAGAATTTGCGAAATGCTGACTTCAATCGAGACTGTTGAAATCCTTGTACGATCAACTTGTTTGTCAGTAGCTTACTACTACTACTACTAATATGATGTTTAATAGCTCAACTGATTCGATACCCAAAACCTTGTTCTCCTTATGATCTGTTTTATTAAGGCAGGTTTCTTACACACAATTGAAAGTTGATATTACAGGAGTTTCAACAGTCTCGTTTAAGGAGACCATTTTGCGAATTCTATGCTCGTTATAACGATCTAAGTTTCCAATGCAACCTGCCATTGAGTCAAATTATGTATAATGTGTTTCATACTAATTGTTAGGCCATTCTTTGCACACTGGTGTTGACTGCAGATCACTCCGGTTATAGGGCTCATGGTAGATGTGACCGGTCGAGAGGGGATCCTTACTTTTCTTAAACACCTGTTCCCATGTCTGGTTTACCCAAGGGTCCATGTTTGTCCAACTCTTAATTTCGTATTGCTTATAATAGATATAAGATTCATCACTGTTCAACATTGTTCATTATCTTCACCTCCTCTGCATACAAATAATTATTATGTATATAGATATACTTACAGTGTCTCTAGCTTCGTCAATGCATCAAAGATTCCATTTGGTAACGTTGCTATTTTATTTCCTGACAAGTATCTGAATCAAAAAGATTTCCCGATTAACCTTAATTGATCAACGCTCAAATGAAGAAATAAATCATTTTCTAGACTGATCAAATCTGCCACAGCATATTTTACACTAAATTTGGTTTTAAACAAATAATTTGAATCCATCAGGAACGGTTAGTCAATTATCTAATAATCATATTTTGTTTTAAACGTGTTGATCAGAAATTATCCAGTCAACTCGAAATAAAAACATCACATAATTCTCTATCTGTGTTTTATATTTGAATCTCTTTTTTATTGATTTGGGACGTTGATGGTAAACGAACACATAAGTTTTATGGCAGCTAAGAAAAAAATAAGGTCCGTCATCATGAACTTCCTATATGTATGTAAAAATATTTCACTATCACATATGTATGATATCTGCGTCACCCAAATGATTCGATAAACAAGCGCATCTGTGTATGATTGATCTTGCTTTTTAATTTCTCATTGACTCAAAAGAAAGTCCCAACTTATAGTTTATATAGATGCACGGGTGTCAACATATTATATGCAATTTACTTTATAATGTGAACCAATGTTGAAAAATGAATGTTAAATTAATTTCCCCATATTCTCATTTTGTGTGTAATGTAAATAATATTATCTTATTCTGTGTATATAACACACCTCAAATTCTGTTTGGGTTTTTTTTTTATTGTGCCCTAATTGGAACCTCACTTCACTGGACTTTAAACCGCCAGTCCGTGCTCAATTCAATTGGATACGGCAGTCTAGCAGAAAGGACGCTTTTATACTTCTCTGCATAACAGTTTATATTAATCAGCAAACTTTTTCCATTTCTATGCATGACATAGATGTAAAGCTGCATATAATCCAGCTTCTCTGAGGTAAGGTGTTTTATTTACTACTCAACAATTTGTATACTGTTTTATGTTATTTTAAAAGTCATAAAACATCTAGTTACGGAGTTCCTTTGTGTTAACTTAATTTCATACATGTGATTGTCATTCGTATCAAAATGGCACTACTGTATATCAAGTTTTTTCCGCGTCATGTTTTTCCCGCGAGTTCAGAACCTAAAACAGTAAATCAAATTTACGCGAATCAAATATTCACTATTTCAAAGTCATAGCGAAAAAAAACAATTCACGATTATTTACACTTATAAAGGAGTTGAGGGGAGAAGCCAGCCTTTTAACCTATAACTCGTAATTGTTGATGTAAAATTCAGTCAATGAAACGATTTACAAGATTTCTTAGTTACTGTCGCAATTATAATCAAATCTGGATATGGATGATATTCCTATTTCTCTGAATCCGTCTCTGACCATTTCGGGTTTTGTTCGAACGTAAACATATGCATAGAGATTTGTCAGCCATTTTGATCCAAGTGGCTTGATCCGGGTTAGAGATAAATCGAACTGCACCTCGTCAATTTCTAAAGACGTGCTCAGGTGATCATCCTCCTGTGCTGCGAACCAGTTTTCAAAAAGAATTGTACACTTTGGTTTACACTCAAATGTATTTGCCGGTATAGTAACATAAATCATTGTTCGTTAACTATATTGATACTCATACAAAATATTTATCGATAAGTATTTTCAGTTTAAAACGATAAACCATGCACCGTTACATGTGTGAGTAGCTCAGGTATAATTATACATTGATTGAATCAAAGAACATACTCCCATTTCAATAGATTGTCGTATTTTGAATAAACACCGAAGCTTACATACCTGTTACTTGGCGATTATCAGATATAGGGGGAACGGAAGACAGAACTTTCACCGCATTATTACCTTATGCTATATAACTCTGTTACAAAAACAAAACTTTGAATCAAATTTACGAGGATTTATTCTCCGCGATTCGGAAATCGTCGCAAACAAAGTGGAAAATAGATACACGCGGAAAAATCCCTGATATACGGTAACTGAATCAAGTGTTCACTGTATGGTGCGGTATTGTAGTCATCAAGTAGACTTTGTCCCACATGTGTAAATGCATAGCAATGCAATGTAAAACTTCTATGTGCTTGTGGAGTAAAAGGTATACAGAACCTTTCCAATTGACAAAAGTATAAATGTATAGTCTAAACAGAAGGTATATCCAGGATATTATCTGGAAATAAGCTAATGGTGTATGTGTATTTATGTGTAATGTAACGCCACTCTGTGCGTATACGTAATATACATGTATTACATTTTATGTACAGCTAAAAAGTGATGTTCATTTCTTAAATAGATACTGCTAATTTTTAGTTTTAATTTGTGGGGATATAATATCTACCTTGCTATGCTGCTTCCTTTCAATGACACAGTAACTGGGATTGCACCAGAGAATCACGCACTCCGTGTATATGTCGTATATTGTATTGTACGACTTCCACACAATCATTGCACGAACGAAAGTTGCTAATCGGACATTAAACGTACTGTAGTTTAAGTTTGTTGTACAAACAATTAATTTTACAAATATTGTAGTGTCATGGGACATTCAAAGGGCTTTTCAGAGCTCTCGAACGACTTTGGGAGATCCAACAAGGGCTATTATAAAAGTATACGATAATCTAACAATTTTCATACGACCATCATACAAATTTCCCCTAACCTCTTTACAATAAGTCGTGTGAAAATAACACTGAAATATAAACAATATGCAATAACTTCTTGGGATGCACTAAATCGTACAGAAAACAGCATACTAAATAATTACAAGACCACCGTTGCCAATGTAAACCGAACTTTATAGAAAAGTTCTTCTCATTATACAACAGGGGGCGATAACCCTCCAACATGCGTTGAATTATTGATATTACACACGTTTTAATTATGTGTTTGTAAATGCTGAACATTGTGCAACTACTAGTAATTGAGATGGATTAGCGGAACTATTTGCCCCAGTGATAGGAACAATGAAAATACATTGTGACATCGGAATAGAAAAACTGCACATGAAGAGCATAGTCATGGTTTTAATGGTTGAAGAACGTCCATGGAGTTACATTACGTTTCTACTTGCTACGATAATCATAGATTTGTTTCTTAAAGTTGACGAAAACGACGATGAAGTTTTCATTACTTTTTTGCACGGAAGACAGAAACATTACCAGGAGCGCAGACCTTGTTTAAATTGTCAAGTAATCCTGACGAGCTACGAGTTTAACAAATTAAAGCAAATAACAAAGTCTCTGAACCCATTAATCAGGACAGAATTGGAAATAAATCTTAAAAAGGAAAAGCGACGACAAAGTGTGCGTTTAAAGTAACAGAGTAAAAAGGTCTGATGTTTGATGGTTATAACGTACTCTGTATTGCTTGAAATTGTGTCATGTTGTTGAATAAGGAATTCAGGTAATAAATGACATCATTAGAGGTAGTAAAAGTGTTTTAAAAAAAATAAGAGAATTTATCTTCAATTACGCATCTAAATATTCATTAGTTTTAGTATTTAATTGCTAAATGATAATCTGATAAACTATGCTGCGTTTCTTGTAATCTACTTCCCTTATGTTTTTGAGTGACTTTAGTATGACATCCGCATTTGGGGAGTCCTTAGAATAAGATTTTTTTTAAAATATCAATTTCTGATTAGATTAGCGTTTGTAATAGGACCTATTTGAAGGTTTGCAATGATTTGTAAGATAACCAAAAGAAAAAGCGATATATCCCAGTGAACTCGAAATAAAGACACCACAGAGTCGTCCACCCCTGCGCCATACTTAGAAATTTTATTAAAAGTGGATATTAATGGCAAACCAACAACTCGATTTTACGACAGACGGGATGATTCCAACTTCTCCATCGTCAACTTCCCATATTGATGTAGCAATATTTCATTAAAACCTGCATATGGTCATTATATATCTCGACTGATTCAATACACAAGAGCTTGTTCTGTGTATGGTTAGTGTTTGAATTAGTTGTGTCAAATGATGTCTGACATGTTTCATATCGATTGTTAGGCCGTTCTTGGTACACTGATTTTGACTACGGATAACATCGTTTACCTGATCAAGATATAGGGCGCACGGCGGATGTGACCGGTCAACAGGGGATGCTTACTACTTCAAAGCTCCGGGTCCCACATCCGGTATATCCAGGGGTCTGTGTTTGCCCAACTCTCTATTTTGTATTGTGTGTATGAGTTGTAAGATTGATCACTTTTCGTTATATTCACCTTTCATTGATATGCAATGCTCGATATATCAGCTCTTTGATGATGGAGGTTCATTCACTATTCTTTCATTATGCTAGATATAACGATTAGGGTGTAAAAAAGTGAAGATACAAACAGTGACCAATTTCTATCTAAACAATGAAATTATGTGATATAAAATATAGCATAAATTCTTTTCTTTTTTTTTCAAATTTGGTATTAGTTTATTTAAATTGGTTGTTATGCATTATCATCAATGTTCGTATTATTATCACACCTGCCGTGAGCTCTATATCCTCAGGAACGGCCTAACAATCGGTATGATTGAAGTCGGACAGCATTTCACCCAATAATAGAATTGTAGTAACCACTAATTATGTTAAATCCAGTGACGATAAATTTTGCATTAACGGATGCATTTGTGTTTGCTTATGCAAAAACTGAGATCATTAATGATGGGCCATCATTACCATAAATCATTAACAAATGAAAAACATTTTTCTCATTAGAGGAAAGACGAATAATCCATTAATGATGAAAATTGAAATTAGAAAATATGTACAGTGTCGTCCACTAATGATAAAAAATAATAAACTTTCATAATTAATAAATGACGCACCTATCCTCTAATGCTATTTTTGCCAATGGAGAACGATAAAGAACCAATAGTTTATTGTGCGTAAATATTAATTATGTTAATGTTCAAAGGCTTGAAGGGCTTTAGAGTCGATACGTACTTCATTGTTCACTGGAATAAGTAATATTGAAGGCGCGAGATAGCAGTAATCAAGGATGATGAACATTCTGTTTCTAGAGAAATTCTTTATAATATGTCATCCCGAAAAATCTTCATTGAATAAGCGTTCAAAACTTGTCAGCACTTGCTGTCATTGCCATAAATTTATATTTACTCAATCCTGTGGGTAATCATGCTTGGTGACTATCCAGTATGTTTCTGTGTAACATATATTCAACCATGCGTATGTTTTTCATTAGATGTCATTTTTCTCCCGAAGAGTGAGGGGAAACCATCCCCTTACGAAACAGCCTATAGAGAAATAAATGTTATGTGATTGAACTCCATCTGATCATCAATTTATGTATCTCCATGAGGCCACGTCGAGCACTATAGAATATTATATCGGAGATTTATCCCACTATACACACACACACACACACACACACACACACACACACACACACACACACACACACACACACACACACACATATATATATATATATATATATATACATGTAAAACTTTCATCCCTATTATGGCCCCAAACTACTCGTGCGGGGCATTTTTTATTGAATCTGGACTATGTCAGGAAGCTTTCATTTGAATGTAAACTGTTCTAAGCCAGTGATTTTTCAGATTTCTTAAATGATTTTCCCCATATATTTGTATGTAAAAGTTTGATCCCCCTATTGTCGCCTCATCTTATACCCGGGAGCCATGATTTTGATAAAATTAAATCTGCACTATGTCAGGAAGGTTTCTCGTAAATTTCAACTTTACTGGACCAGTAGTTTTTTACAAGATTTTTAAAGATTTCCCCTATGTAAAACGTTGATTTCTTAATGTTGTCCATCCTATCCTCGAGGGCCATAATTTTAACTTCAATCTGCACTATGTCTGAAAGCTTTCATGTCAATTTCCATTTTTTTTGGCCAAGTAGTTTTTGAGAAAATTTCAAACAATTTTCCCTATATATTTCTATTGAAAGGTTTGATCCCCCCTTGTGGCCCCGTCCTCGCTCCAGGGCCATGATTTTTACAAATTTGAATCTGCACTGTGTTAGGAAACTTTCATATAAATATCAGTTGTTCTGGGTCAGTGGTTCTTGAGAAGAAGATTTTAAAAGATTGTCCCTATATATTTGTACAGTATATGTAAAACTTTGATCCCCTATTGTGGCCCCATCCAACTCCAGGTTGCGTGCTTTTAACAAATTTGAATCTGCATTATTTCAGGAGGCGTTCACGTAAATATCAATTTGTCTAGCTCAGTGGTTCTTGAAAATGTTTTTAAAGATTTTTGCTACATATTTGTATCTAAAACTTTGATCCCTATAGTGGACTCATCCAACTCCCTGGGCCATAATTTTATGATGTTTTAACTTCCGGTAAGTATCGCATTTTTGAAACTATACAAGAAACCTTAATGTATCATGCCAATTTCCTTTCAAGAGTTTTGAAATTTGAAGTTTTCTTTCTTCACTTCCGGTGACAATCATATGCATATGTCACATCTGTCAACATCTATCATCTCTGAAAGTTTCAAAATGAAATATTTGAACGTTTATGGGAAAACACCTCGACAAAATCTCTTTTTGAAATCGAAAATCGGACATATATCACGTACGGAAGTCAATTTAAAAAAAATGACGTTACTCTAGAAATAGATAATGCCAATACTACATGTGAAAATCAAATCCAACACTTGATTTATTAGCGAGATTTATGGGGACAATGAAAGACCAATTTTCCAAAAAATTTCTCCATAAACCGGAGGATACTATTTTAAACAGTAAGTATTTCTCCGGCAAGTATCACATTTTTTGAAACTATGAAAGAACCCTAATCAAACCATGCAAGTTTCGTTTCAGACACATACTTTTAAAACAAATTCGACGTTTTCTTTGTTCACTTCCGGTGAAAAAAGTCGACGTTTTCTTTGTTCACTTCCAGTGACGAGCGGAAGTGACGGCTGAAAAAAACTATATGCGTAAATCACATTTAGAGGTCGAGATATATCATCTCTGAAAGTTTCAAGACTCATTCTTAAACTGTTTATGATAAAAAAAAAACGCTTGAACAAAATTACCTTTTAAAAACGGTAGATCGGAAGTAATTAACGACCAGAAGTAAATATTGAAAAAAAAGAAAATGAATCTAGTTCATTTCATTGTGCATCTTTCCTGATAGTTTGATGAAAATATGTCAAGTCATGGCCGAGAAATCACGTGCACAAAATCGGGAAGAAAAAGAACAATGTTAATAATATTAATAACAAAAAAGAGGACAAGAAACATAAAAATAAGAAAAGGGTCTTCAATTGGAAACGGAAGACCTTAATAAGAAACAAAGTAAACACAATATGTTCCCAAACTTTGTTTGGGGAACATAATAATGATAATAATAAGAAACAGAGTAAAACAATATGTTCTCAAACTTTGTTGGGGAACATAATAATAATAAGAAGAAGAAGAAGAAGAACAACAACAACAAGAAACAGAGTAAAAACAATATGTTCCCAAACTTTCTTTGGGGAATTTAATGGAGGAAAAAGATGCACAGTTTAGAATACATTGTATACAAAATTGTTTTAAAATGTGGCCCACCAAAGCATTACAAAATAGACAGTTGGGCAAACACGGACCCTGGACAAATCAGAGGTGGAATCGGTTGCCTAGGAGGAGTAAGCATCGTACTTTGAAGTTGATTTTAAAAAGATGTTGGATTTTCTCACTGATAATATATCTCCGTAGTTTTTGATGACCGGGTCTTCCAACAGTCTGTTAGAATTCAAATGGACACAAATTGTGCTCCTTTGTTAGCTGACCTGATTTATATTCTCATGAGGTAGAGTCTATTCAAAGGATTCTACATGACAAATACCATATTTCCTGACCTTCCAATCGACATTTCGATATATTGTGAAGTCGAAATAAAAGACAGCATATGCCCTTCTACTTCTGTATCGTACTTAGAAATTTTATTGAACATACATTTTAAAAGGAAACTAAACACTCGACCTGATGACAAACACGATGATTTCAGCTTGTCCATCGTAAACCTTGATTTATATCTATTTAGCAGTATTCAATTATCACTTTTATTAGGTATTTATGTCCCTGAATTGTTATGCTTATGATATTTTTTTTTAATCAAGGCAAGATACTGAAAAAAAGTTTATATTACAGGAGTCTCAACAGTCTCGATTAAAGTCAACATTTCGCAAATTATATGCTCGTTACAACGATCTAATTTAACAATACAACCTGTCGTTGAGTCAAATTATGTCTAATATGTTCCATACTAATTGTTAGGCCATTCTTTAAAAATTAACGTTGACTACGGATCACTCCGATTATAGGGCTCATGGTTGATGTGATCGGTCGACAGGGGATATTTAGTCGGTCAATAGGGAATGCTTACTCTTCTTAAACACCTGTTCCCATGTCTGGTTTACCCAGGGGTCCATGTTTCTCCAATTCTTAATTTTACATTGCTTATAATACATGCAGATATAAGATTCAACACTGTTCAACATTGTTTATTATCTTCAATTCCCCTGCATACAAATAATTGTTATGTATATATATACACTTACAGTTTCTGTAGCGTCGCCAATGCATCAAAGATTCCATTTGGTAACGTTGTTATGTTATTGTTACACAAGTTTCTGAATCAAAAATATTTCCTGATTAATCTTAATTTATCAAAGCTCCAATGATGAAATAGATAATTTTCTAAAATGATTCAATACGCAAATGCATGATATTTGCAGTAAACAAGTAGTTTAAATCTATCATGAATGGCTTGTCTATTTTCTAAAAATTATATTTTCCATTTGGTCGAGGCCTCTGCTGGTGGGCTGTTAGTCTCCGAGGGTCTCTACAGCCCAGTAGCTAAGTACTTCGTTACTAGCTTGAAAATACGCATGGATATTTAATTGCTGTTATAAAATTTAGAAAATCATTTGAAAATTAAGGATTATCTCCCTCATGCATAGCTCTTATCCTTAGACGAATTTGACTCCACTTTTTTGACACGCTGTTTTTGGCTATAATAGCTCTAAAACGTCATTGTTATTTCGGATTTCAAACATTTCGGTTGATCATCACTGAAGAAACATTATTTGTTGAAATGCACATCTGGTGCATCAAAATTGGTGGCGTATAAGTTTTACATTACGACCCCTGGGTCGAGGCCTCTGCTGGTGGACTGTAAGTCCCCGAGGGTCTCTACAGCCCAGTAGCTAAGTACTTCGTTACTAACTTAAAAATACGGATGTATATTCAATTGGTACCGTATAAGTTTTACATTGATCAGAAATTGTCCAGTCAACTCGATCTAAAAGCATCACATAATTTCTAACACACTCCTCTATCTGTGTTTTATATGTAAAACTTATACGGTACCAATTTTGATGCACCAGATGTGCATTTCGACAAATAATGTCTCTTCAGTGATGCTCAACCGAAATGTTTGAAATCCGAAATAACTATGAAGTTTTAGATCTAAATATAGCCAAAAACAGCGTGCCAAACAAGTGGAGCCAAATTCGTCGAAGGATAAGAGCTATGCATGAGGGTGATAATCCTTAATTTTGAAATGAATTTCTAAATTTTATAACAGCAATTAAATATACATCCGAATCTGAATCTGAATCTCTCTTTATTGATTTGGGATGTTAATGGTGAACAAACACATAAGGTTTATGGCAGCTAAGAAAAATTAAGGCCCGTCACCATCAACTTCCTATATTTATATAGAAATATCCCACTCTCACTTGGGTATGGTATCTACGTGCCTCAAATGTTTCGAAAAACAAGTGCATTAGTGTTTGGTTTGTAATTCTGCATTGACTCAAAACAATTTACCAACTTAAAGTTTATATATATGAACGGGTGGCAACACCTTATAAGCAAATGTGCCCTATAACGTGAACCAATGTTGGAAAGTGACTGTCGCATTAAATTCTCCTTATTCTCATTTTGTATGTAATGTAAATACATATACTCTAATTTTGTGTATATATCGAACACACTTCAAATCCTGTTTGGTGCCTCTTTTTACGCTGCTCTAATAGGAACATAACTTCACTGGACTTTAAATCACCGGCCCATGCGTATTTCAGTTTGGACACGGCAGTCTAGCAGGATTGACGTTTTTATACTTCTCTGCATATCAGTTCATATTGATCAACAAACTTTTTCCCGATTCTATGCATGGCGTATACATGATACAGCATATAATCCAGCTTTTCTGAGGTAAGGTGTTTTATTTACTACTCAGCAGTTTGTCTATTGTTTTATGTTATTTTAACAGTCCTAAAACATCCAGTTACGGAGTTCCTTAGTGTTAACCTAATTTCATGCATGTGATTTTCATTCGTTTCAAAATGGTACTAATTGAAACAAGTGTTCAGTGTATGGTGCAGTATTATAGTCATAAAGTACACTTTATCCAATATCTGTAAATGCATAGCAATGCAATGTAAAACTTCAATGTATTTGTGGAGTCTTTCCAATAGACAAAAGTATAAATGTATTGTCTTAAACAGAAGATATGTCCAGAATGTGTTATCTGCAAATAAGATAATGTTGTGTGTGTATTTATGTGTAATGTAGCGCCACTCAGTGCGTATAAGTAATTTATTACAGTTTATGGATGTGTATCAAAACAGGTCCTCTCCCTGTGGTCTACTACAGTTATCCTGATGTAACCAGTGTAAGCAGGATGTGGAGAGTAATCGTATAGTACAAGAACAACCAAGGTACAGGAGTGGGTACAACGGTCAAACCCCACAGAGGTCTAAGCTAATAAGCCAAGATCATGGACAGTTGTGGAATTATGACCATGTTGATTAGGATAGATCATACATAATAACATCTTTATATCTACATTGTGAGTTTGTAATGTGTTAGCTTAAAATGGTTACAGCCATCTCGTCCATCTGTAATAGTGACTAGTAAATTATTAAAACTATAGTTGTTAGGTCTTCAACTCTACATTTAGATATATCGACGACGTTTTACCTATTAACAATATCATTTTCATTCAGATATGGATTCGAAATATCCAAACAAATTTGAAATAAAAGACACTACATATACCTCTACAAATGCTTCGTACTAAACTATTATATTGAAAATAGATCTTAACAGCAAACTAATGACACACGAAATGTGTTCAGCTTCTTCATCAACTTCCCATGTCTACATGACATGTAGGAACTAGTCCATTATCACCTGTATATGGTGTTTAGATATCTCAAATGAATCGATACCCAAAACAGTGTTCTCCTTATGGTCTTTTTTAATCAAGGAAGGCTTCTTAGAAACAAGTTGATATTACAGGAGTTTCAACAGTGTTGTTTAAAGTCAATATTTCGAAAATTCTATGCTCGTTATAACGATCTAATTTACCAATATAACCTGCCGTTGTGTCAAATTATATCTGATGTGGTTCGTACTAATTGTTATGCCATTCTTTACACACTGGTGTTGACTGCGTATCACTTGGTTTATAGGGCCTGTGGTAGATGTGACCGGTCAACATGGGATGCTTAGTCGGTCGATAGGGAATGCTTACTCTTCTTAAACACCTGTTCCCATATCTGGTTAATCCAGGAATCCATGTTTGTACAACTTTTAATTTTGTATTACTTATAATCGATATAAGATTCATCACCGTTCACCCCTTCTGCATACAAATAATTCTTATGTATATAGATATACTTACAGTGTCTCTAGTTTCGTCAATGCATCAAATATTCCATTTGGTAACGTTGTTATTGTGTTGCTACTCAAGTCTCTGAATCAAAAATATTTCCTCATTAACCGTAATTGATCAACGCTCCAGTGATGAAATATATAAGATTCTAAAAGGATTAAATACGCGAAAGCATATTTGCCCTAAATTTGATTTTAAAGAAGTGATACAATTCCACCATGAACGATTTGTCTATTTTCCAATAATGATAATTTCCATTAAAGCTTGTAGATAAAAAATTATTCAGTCATCTTGAAATAAAAACATCACATCATTCTATATCTGTGTATTATAATTAAATATCTTTCTTTATTGATTTGGGACGTTAATGGTAAACAAACACATAAGGTTTATGACTGCTAGGAAAAATCATGGTCCGCCACCATCAACTTCGTATATGTATGTAGAAATAGTCCACTATCACGTGGGATGGTATCTACGTCGTCCAACTGATTCAATAAACAAGTACATGTTCTGCGTATGATCGATTTAGTTTGTAATTTCCCATTAGCCCAAATCAGATTCCCAACTTAGAGTTCATATAGGTTTACAGGTGACAACACCTTCGAGGCAAATTTGCATTATAATGAGAACTAATGTTGAAAAGTAAGTAGCAATAAGTCAGAACTACAGTCGTTAAGCCTTCAACTCTACATTTAAATATACCAACACTGTTTTACCTATTAACAAACTCATTTTCAATCATATGTGGATTGGATATTTCCACATGAACTTGAAATAAAACAAACAGCACATATACCTTTACATTTGCTTCGTACTTAGATATTTTATTGAAAATAAATCTTGACAGCAAACTAAAGACACACGGAATTATTTCATCTTCTTCATCATTTTTCCACATCTAGATAACATGTAGCATCTTGTTCTCCTTATGCTCTTTTTTTAATCAAGACATACTTCTTGTAAAGAAGTTGATATTACAGGAATTTGAACAGTATCGTTGATGGTCAACATTTCGCAAATTCTATGCTCGTTGTAACGATTTAATTTACCAATACAACCTGCCGTTGTGTCAAATTATATCTAATGTTTTTATTACTAATTATTAGGTCATTCTTTACACACTGGTATTGACTGCGGACCACTCCGTTTTTTATGGCTCATGGTAGTTGTGACCGATCAACAGGGAATGCTTAGTCAGTCGATAGGGAATGCGTACCATTCTTAAACACCTGTTCCCATGCATGATTTACCTAGGGGTCTATGTTGGTCCAGCTCTTAATTTTGTATGGCTTATCAACATTGTTCATTATCTTCACATCCTCTGCTTACAATTAATTCTTATATATGTAAATATATTTACAGTGTCTCTAACTTCGTCAATAAATCAAAAAGTTCATTTGCTAACGTTGCTATTTTATCTATCCCCAAGGATCTCAATCAAACATATTTCCTGATTAACCTTAATTGATCAACACTCCAATGATGAAATATATATTTTTCTAAACTTATTCCATTTGCGACAGCATGGTATTTGCACTATATTTGCCTCTGAACAAGTAATTTAAATCGATCATGAACGGTTTGTCTATTTTCTAAATATTATATTTTCCATTTAATTTGTTGATCAGAAATTATCCAGTCAAATCGATCTAAAAGCATCACATAATTTTTTAAGACACTCCTCTATCTGTGTTGTATATCTGAATCTCTCTCTTTATTGATTTGGGATGCTAATGGTAAACGAACACATAAAGTTTATGGCAGCTAAAAAAAATTAAGGCCCGTCACCATCAACTTCCTATATGTATATAGAAATACCCCACTTTTACTTGGGTATGGTATCTACGTTCCTCAAATGTTTCGAAAAACAAGCGCATTGGTGTTTGGTTAAATTTGGTTTGTAATTTCGCATTGACTCAAAACAATTCACCAACTTAAAGTTTATATAGATGCACGGGTGGCAACACCTTATAAGCAAATTTGCACCATAACGTGAACCAATGTTGAAAAGTGACTGTCACATTAAATTCTCCTTATTCTCATTTTGTATATAATGTAAATAAATATGTTCTTATTTTGCGTATATATCGAACACAGCCCACATCCTGTTTGAAACCTCTTTTTACTGTGCCCTAATTGGAACCTAATTTGATTGGACTTTAAACCACCAGCCTGTGCGGAATTCAGTTTGGACACGGCAGTCTAGCAGGATTGACGTTTTCATACTTCTCTGCATATCAGTTTATATTGATCAACAAACTTTTTCCGATTCTATGCATGGCGTATACATGATACAGCATATGATCCAGCTTTTCTGAGGTAAGGTGTTTTCTTTACTACTCAGCAGCTTGTCTATTGTTTTATGTTATTTTAACAGTCCTAAAACATCCAGTTACGGAGTTCCTTAGTGTTAACTTCATTCCATGCATGTGATTTTCATTCGTTTCAAAATGGTACTAATTGAAACAAGTGTTCAGTGTATGGTGCAGTATTATAGTCATAAAGTAGACTTTATCCAATATCTGTAAATGCATAGGAATGCAATGTAAAACAATGTAGTTGTGGAGTCTTTCCAATAGACAAAAGTATAAATGTATTGTCTTAATCAGAAGATATGTCCAGAATGCGTTATCTGTAAATAAGATAATGTTGTGTGTGTATTTATGTGTAATGTAGCGTCACTCAGTGCGTATAAGTAATTTATTACAGTTTATGGATGTGTATCAAAACAGGTCCTCCGCGGGTATGTTAAGGCAGGTCGTTTCATTTATTCACGTAAACTGCATAATTTTTAACATCTGTCTTACATAGAGAGAGGGAGCTACTAACTCTTAAAAACTATTTTGGTTGTTTACATGAGAACATTTTGTATCATAAGAACATGACAAACATACGCTTCCGTATGACGTCATTACATGACTGTTATAAATAGATCATGGAGGTACCTTAATAGAAAATGTAAAAGTAACACATTATCTCAAGATTCAAATATTGGTCTAACTCGCGATAATGACGGTGAAATACCCATAGTATATCAGAATTATTGATAGAATCCTACCACTTTCAATAAGAAATAATTATTGAACATTTAAACACGAAACAATCTAGGCCATGTTTTACATTTTGCATGATGCTATGTAGTTTTCTGTAAAGGTTTTCTTAACAGAGGATTCTATCAGTAATTGCTGTGTACATTAGTTTATGACCTTTCAAACGGTGTATAAAAAGTCTCTAAAAGTATGCGGGCTAATGTGCTACTTTTGCAGTTTTATTTCAGTCTGTGACTGAGGAAAATCTGATCGACATGCTAAATGGAATGTTTTTTCCGTTAAACAAAGTTGTCAATGTATGATATCAACATACCTTCTTAATATCAATACATTTTCAACGTTTCAGATATATATTCAATATATCCCATGTCATATATTTCAATTACTCTACATTTTGTCGATATTTGCATGACACACATAAACAAATTCCTTGCATGTGTCAACGTCACTCGATGTATAGTCATGACGTCATCAGTTTACCTTCATATCGATCAGACAGAAATTACACAACAACAGTATAGCATTTCGAATTTCGTAGGATCTTAGTAGCTGCATAGTTTATTTTATGCATAAATAAAACTGAAATAAAAAATAAAATCGGAATTTAATATATACTTAGTGATATACTTATTTCAATTATGACGTCACATTGTTTCGCGGATTTTATCCCAGTAAACATTTTCATAACCTGCCTTAACGTACCCATGTCTCCCTGTGATCTAATACATTTATCCTGATGTAACCAGTGTATGCAGGCTGTGGAGAGTAATCGTATAGTACAAGAACAACCAAGGTACAGGAGTGGGTACACCGGTCAAACCCCACAGAGGTCTAATCTAATGAGCCAAGATCATGGACATTTTGGAACTATGACCATGTTGATTAGGATAGAACATACATAATAACACCTTTATATCTACATTGTGACTTTGTAATGTGTTAGCTTGAAATGGTTACAGCCATCTCGTCCATCTGTAATAGTGACTAGTAAATTATTAGAACTATAGTTGTTAGGCCTTCAACTCTACATTTAGATATATCGACGACGTTTTACCTTTTAACAATATCATTTTCATTCAGATATGGATTCGAAATATCCAAACGAATTTGAAATAAAAGACACTACATATACCTCTACACCTGCTTCGTACTAAAATATTTTATTGAAAATAGATCTTAACGACAAACTAATGACACACGAAATGTATTTAGTTTCTTCATCAACTTCCCATATCTACATGACATGTAGGAACTAGTCCATTATCACCTGTATATGATGTTTATATATCTCAACTGATTCGGTAGCGAAAACCTTGCTCTCCGTATGCTCTTTCTTTAATCAAGGCAGGCTTCTTACAAACACGTTGATATTACAGGAGTTTCAACAGTTTTGTTTAAAGTTAATATTTCGCAAATTATATGTTCGTTCTAACGATCTAATTTACCAATACAACCTGCTGTTTAGTCAAATTATATCTAATGCGTTTCGTACTAATTGTTAGGCCATTCTTTACACACTGGTTTTGAATGCGGATCACTCCGTCATTAGGACCCATGGTATATGTGACCTGTCGACATGGGATGTTTAGTCGGTCAATAGGGAATGATTATTCTTCTTTAACACTTGTTCTCATAGCTGGTTTACCCAGGGATACATGTTTGCTCCATCTCTTAATTTTGTATTGCCTATAATAGATATAAGATTCATCACTGTTTGACATTGTTCATTATCTTCACCTCCTCTGCATACAAATAATTGTTATGTATATAGATATACTTACAGTGTCTCTAGCTTCGTCAATGCATCAAAAATTCCATTAGGTAACGTTGTTACTTTATTTCCATACAAGTATCTGAATCAAAAAGATTTCCTGATTAACCTTAATTGATCAACGCTCCAATGATGAAATATATAATATTCTAAAATGATTAAATACGCGAAAGCATATTTGCCCTAAATTTGATTTTAAAGAAGTGATACAATTCCACCATGAACGATTTGTCTATTTTCCAATAATGATAATTTCCATTAAAGCTTGTAGATAAAAAATTATTCAGTCATCTTGAAATAAAAACATCACATCATTTTCTATCTGTGTATTATATTTAAATATCTTTCTTTATTGATTTGGGACGTTAATGGTAAACAAACACATAAGGTGTATGACAGCTAGGAAAAATTATAGTCCGCCACCATCAACTTCCTATAACTATCTATTTTGTATTGCTTGTAGGAGTTATGAGATTGATCACTGATCGTTATCTTCACCTTGCATGTATGTAGAAATATTCCACTATCACCTGGAATGATATCTACGTCATCCAACTGATTCAATAAACAAGCGCATGTTCTGCGTATAATCGATTTGGTTTGTAATTACCCATTAGCCGAAATCAAATTTCCAACTTATAGTTTATATAGGTGTACGGGTGGCAACACTTTGGAAGCAAATTTGCATTATAATGATAACTAATGTTGAAAAGTAACTAGTAATAAGTCAGAAGTACAGTTGCTAGGCCTTCAACTCTACCTATAGAGATACCAATACCCTTTTACCTATTAACAAAATCATTTTCAATCTTATGTGGATTGGATATTTCCACATGAACTTGAAATAAAAAACCCACAACATATACATCTACATCTGCTTTGTACTTAGTTATTTTATTGAAAGTAAATCTTTACCACAAACTAACGACAAACGAAATTATTTCAGCTTCTCCATCAACTTCCAATATCTACGTAACATATAGCATTATCCCATTATCATCTGTATATGATGTTTAATATCTCAACTGATTCGATACCCAAAACCTTGTTCTCCTTATGATCTGTTTTATTGTGACAGGTTTCTGACAAATAATAGGAAGTTGAAATTACAGGAGTTTCAACAGTTTCGTTTATGGTCACCATTTCGCAAATTATATGCTCATTATAACGATCTAATTTACCAATGTAATATGCAGTTGAGTCAAATTATATATGATGTGTTTCATACTATATGTTAGGCCATTCTTTACACCCTGATTTTGACTGCGGATCACTCCGCTTATAGAGCTCATGGTAGATGTGACCAGTGGACAGGGGATGCTTTGTCGATCGATAGGGAATGCTTACTTTTCTTAAACACCTGTCCCCATATCTGGGTTACCCAGGGGTTCATGTTTCTCCAATTCTTAATTTTGCATTGCGTATACTAGATATAAGATTTATCACTGCTCAACAATGTTCATTATCTTAATCTCCTTTGCATACAAATAATTGTTTTGTATATACATATACTTACAGTATCACTAACTTCGTCAATGCATCAAAGATTCCATTTGGTAACGTTGCTATTATATTTTCCCACAAGTATTTAAATCAAAAAAAATTCTGATTAACCTTAATTGATCAACGCTCAAATGATGAAATAAATCATTTTCTAAACTGATCCAATCTGCGACAGCATATATTGCACTAAATTTGGTTTGAAACAAGTAATTTGAATAAATCACGAACGGTTAGTCAATTATCTAATAATTATATTTTGTTTTAAACGTGTTGATCAGAAATTATCCAGTCAACTCGAAATAAAAACATCACATAATTCTCTATCTGTGTTTTATATTTGAATCTCATTTTTATTGATTTCGGACGTAAATCGTAAACGAACACATAAGGTTTATGGCAGCTAAGAAAAAAATAAGGTCCGTTACCATCAACTTCCTATATGTATGTTACAGTATCTCACTATCATATGTGTATGATATCTGCGTCGCCCAAGTGATTCCATAAACAAGCGCATCTGTGTATAATTGATTTTGGTTTGTAATTTCTCATTGACCCAAAAGAAATTCCCAAGTTATAGTTTATATAGATGTACGGGGGACAACACCTTCAGTGCAAATATGCATTATAATTACAACCAATGTTGAAAAGTGCCTAGTTTCTCAGAACTACAGTTGTTAGGCGTTCATCTTTACATTTAGATATATCGACGACGTTTTACCTATCAACAAAATCATTTCATTCATATGTAGAGTTGATATTTCCACATGAACTTGAAATACAAACACCACATATACCTCTACATATATTTCGTACTTAGATATTTTATTGAATATAAACCTTAACGGCAAACTAATGACACACGGAATGATTTCAGCTTCCCCTCAACTTCCCATAGCTACATGACATGTAGCAGTATTCCATTATCAACTGTATATGATGTTTATATATCTCAACTTATTCGATATGCAGAACCTTGCTCTCCTTATATTTTTTTTAATCAAGGCAGGATTCTTACAAAGAAGTCGATATTACAGGAGTTTCAACAGTCTCGTTTATGGTCAACACTTCGCAAATTCTATGCTCGTTATAACGATCTAATTTACCAATACAATCTGCCGTTTTGTCAAATTATATCTAATGTTTTTCATACTAATTATTCGGCCATTCTTTACCCACTGGCGTTGACTGCGGATAACTCCATTTTTAAGGCTCATGGTAGATGTTCCCGGTCGACAGGGGATGCTTAGTCGACAGATAGGGAATGCTTACTCTTCTTAAACACCTGTTCCCATGTATGGTTTACCCAAGGGTCCATGTTCATCCAACTCTTAATTTTGTATTGCTTATAATAGATATACGTTTCATCACTGTTCAACATTGTTCATTATCTGCACCTCCTCTGCATACAAATAATTCTTATGTATATAAATATACTTAAAGTATCTGTAGCTGCGTCAATGCATCAAAAAGTTTTTTTGCTAACGTTGCTATTTTATTTATCTCCAAGTATCTTAATCAAAAATATTTCCTGATTAACCTTAATTGATCAACACTCCCATGATGAACTATATAATTTTCTAAACTTATCCCATTTGCGACAGCATGGTATTTGCACTATATTTACCTTTGAACAAGTAATTTAAATCCATCATGAACGGTTTGTCTATTTTCTAATAATTATGTTTTCCATTAAATTTGTTGATAAGAAATTATCCAGTCAACTCGAAATAAAAGCATCATATAATTTTTAACTGTGTTTTATATATATATCTGAATATCTCTATTAATTTGGGACGTTAATGGTAAACGAACACATAAGGTTTATGGTAGCTAATACAAATTAAGGCCCGTCACCATCAACTTCCTATATGTATATAGACATATCCCACTATCACTTGGGTATGATATCCACGTTCCTCAACTGATTCGATAAACAAGTGCATTAGTGTTTGATTAATTTTGGTTTGTAATTTCGCATTGACTCAAAACAATTTACCAACTTAAAGTTTATATAGATGCACGGGTGGCAACACCTTATAAGCAAATTTATCCTATAACGTGAACCAATGTTGAAAAGTGACTGTCGCATTAAATTCTCCTTATTCTCATTTTGCATGTAATGTAAATAAATATGCTCTTATTTTGCGTATATATTGAACACATCCCAAATTCTGTTTGGAACCTCTTTTTACTGTGCCCTAATTGGAACCTAATTTGATTGGACTTTAAACCACCAGCCCGTGCGGAATTCAGTTTGGACACGGCAGTCTAGCAGGATTGACGTTTTCATACTTCTCTGCATATCAGTTTATATTGATCAACAAACCTTTTCCGATGCTATACAAGGTGTATACATGATGCAGCATATGATCTAGATTTTTTGAGGTAAGATGTTTTATTTACTACTCAGCAGTTTGTCTATTGTTTTATGTTATTTTAACTGTCCTAAAACATCCAGTTACCGGGTTCCTTAGTGTTAACTTAATTCCATGCATATGATTTTCATTCGTTTCAAAATGGTACTAATTGAAACAAGTGTCAATTGTATGGTGCAGGATTATAGTCATAAAGTAGATTTGTCCAATATCTGTAAATGCATAGCAATGCAATGTGAAACTTCAATGTCTTTGTGGAGTCTTTCCAATAGACAAAAGTATAAATGTATTGTCTTAAACAGGAGACATGTCCAGGATGTTATCTGCAAATAAGATAATTTTATGTGTGTATTTATGTGTAATGTAACGCCACTCAGTGCGTATAAGTAATATATTACATTCTATGGATGTGTATCAAAACAGGTCTTCTCCCTGTGGTCTACTACAGTTATCTTCATATAACCAGTGTATGCAGGATGTGAAGAGTGATCGTATAGTACAAGGACAACCACACTCAAGGAGTGGGTACATACGTCAAACCCACAGAGGTATACGCTAATGAGCCAAGATCATAGATACTTGTGGAATTAGGACCATGTTCCTTATGAGATATTGTACATAATAAACTCTTTATATCTACATTGTGACTTTTTAATGTGTTAGCTTGATATGGTTACAGTCAATTCGTCCATCTGTGATAGTGACCAGTAAATTCTTAGAACTATAGTTGTTAGATTGTCAACTTTACATTTAGATACATCAACCACGTTTTACCTAATAACAAAATCATTTTCATTCATATATCGATTCGATATATCCAAAAAAGAAAAAGAAATAAAAAACACCACATATAACTCTACACCTGCTTCGTACTTAGATATTTTATTTAAAATAGATCTTATCGGCACACTAATGACACAAGGAATGATTTGAACTTCTCCATTAACTTCCCATATCTACTTAACAGGTAGCAACTAGTCCATCATCAACTGTAAATAGTGTATGTATCTACTCAACTGATTCGGAACGCAAAACTCTGTTCTCTTTATGATTCTTTTTTAAAGCAAGACGGGCTCCTTACAAAATTTCAACAGTCTTGTTTAATGTTAGCATTTTGCAAATTATATGGTCATTATAATGATCTAGTTTGCAAATACAACCTGTCATTGCCTCAAACAATGTTTGACGTATTTCGTATCGATTGTTTTTTGTACACACTGATTCTAACTACCCATTATTCTGTTTTCCTTATCAAGATATAGGACTCAGGGAGGATGTGACCGGTCACAGGTATGATTACTCTTTCTAACCATCTTATCCCAACTCTGGTATATCCAGGGGTCCTTATTTGTCGAACTCTCTATTTTATATTCCTTATTGGAAAGGTGAAGATAACGAACAGTGATCGATCTCATAATTCATATAAGCGGCTCACACTCGCCATGAACCCTATATCCTAATCAGGTAAACAAAGTTATTCGTATTCAAAATAATTGTGCCAAGAACGGCCTAACAATCGGCATGAAACACGTCCGACAGCATATGACCCAATAATAGGTTGTATTGACGAACTAGATCGATATAACGACCATAGAAACTGGGAAATGCTCACATCAATCGAGACTGTTGAAACCCCTGTACCATCACCGTGTTTGCCAATACCTTGCCTTGCTTTAATAACTGACCACACGCAAAACAAGCTTTTGCTTCAGTTGAGAGATATGGACATCATATGCAGGTGATACTGGAATATTGTTACATAAATATGGGAAGTTGACGATGGAGAAGCTGAACTCATCCTGTTTGTCATACAGTTGAATTGTAAATTTGACGTTAAAGCTGACATGAATTAATAAATCTAGTGTAATTATATAGATCCGCCATATTTCTCTGATAATACGCCATATTAGTTTGATATTCTGTCGTTATATGTATCAGTTTTGCATGGTATACAATGTATAAGGGGACGGGTTTCGCTACGCTTCACTTCACATCAGTGTCTTCGATTTACCTGTGCGAGTAGCTTCGACAGGTAACAAGTACATCTCCGATACTAAATTATAGGACATTAAGAAGAAATGAAATCACGTTTTGGAACACTACACAGTGCTCAAAATTATAGTAAACATATCGTACAGTAGTAAATCATTCTAACAACTTTGAATAAATATGCATGTGCATATAGAATGCCTTTTCTTTACGTGAATGTGCGTACATTTGCAGTCAATATGTCAAAACTATACAAAAACACAGAGGAATATTTCATCTATTATCTATTGATAAAATAGAATAAGCAAAGTGTATATATCTATACAATTCACAATTACTTTAAGGAAAAGGCAAATACATAAATACTACTGTACTTATAAACATGACATGTATGTTTGCCAAGCAAACGCATAGAATGCGGACGACTGTTAACCTAGGTCTACTCGTAATATCTGTAAAAGACAGCAGATGTACGTGTACACCTGTCGAAATACTCTAAGTCGTTGTAAAACTCCCTTTATTTGCATAATCCATGAAACAAAACGATCAACTCCATTTGCATTCCAACAGTAAATACCATTCTCTATTGTACAAAATGCGATACACTTAGCCCGTGTCGATCAATTATCTTCAATCAGGGGAAGTATCAGAGTATTATATTTACCCTGTATTGTGCACGAATCCTTATACCATATGATTTACTGGTCAGAATATTGTAGATTTTTAAATATCAGGAAATCATTTAGGTACATAAATTGTTTATGCATATAAGAGAGAGAGAGAGAGAGAGAGAGAGAGAGAGAGAGAGAGAGAGAGAGAGAGAGAGAGAGAGTATAAAGATAATCTAATATTTTCGGTAAGTGCACATCTCCGATACCTGTTGAATAGACGCCCGTATTTGACGTTGTTTTTTTTTTTTGGCGAATATACCTTGTGGATTATATATTATGCATATGGCCTGCACCTTTATTTTGCAAGAAATGATATAAATAATATATGTTATGCTCTTTGTTTATTTCATTCTATCAGTATGTTATTGGCAAATGATTTATCCGCATTTATTTTATAAAAAACTGCAAATACTTGCATGCACTGGCAAGTATGTAAGAACAGCTTTTTTTTTTTTTGCTTTTTTGTCTAACTTATCTAAACTTCCAGAATGTTGCATTGGTATACAATAAATATTTTATAATATTGAGCAAAGTATAATGTTTTCAAATGTAATTTTATGTGTCTCTCATTCCCTATATATTACTATCGGAGATGTGCACTGGTCAAATCCACCTAGAAAAATCACTCAGGTGTGACAACCACATTTGGGGTATACAGTACCCTTAACGTTATTCTTCACATTCCTATCGTGTTCTATCGTGCGTGCACCCTGTCGTATCGTGCGTGTATCATATCGTATCGTGCGTATGTTCTATCCTATCGTGTATCAGGTTGTCCGTTTTCTAACGTGTTTTGCGTTTGTCAGGTCTATCGTGTATCGTATTTTGCGTGTATCAGGTTTTCCGTTTATCGTGAAAATCGTTTATCGTGTAGCTTCGGAAACTATCGGGATCGTATATTAAATCTAATGAAAAATTAAGATACTCTCCGAAAACTTTATTCGGTTTGTTAAAGAAGCTATTTTTAGGAATCGAGGAAAGACAACTTATATTTGAAGGAGAACATAAAGCTGTCGATCTTAAGGCAGAAAAAGAGCTATACGTCTGTCCATAGAGGGCGAACATTTATCGCAATTACATTCTAAGTAGTCTGGAAAGTAGGCATTGGTTTGTCGAGCAAACGGGGACAGTAGAACTGAAAGCTCCTTCATCTGGAGTTCATAAACATTTCCTTGTCTAGAAACAATTATTTGTAATTAACACTAACAGAGAAATAGGAATTTCCGATCTGAAAGGAAAAATCAGTAAATTACATTGTTTATTACATATAGTTTAATAATGGTTCTTTTTCTTCCGATTTTGTTCACCTGTATTCAACTTATATATCAACTACTGAACTTGTGCGCGTTCTTATCTATCTGATTTTGTGTATCACCCGTGTTTTGACAGTAAACATTCTCAGGGATATTGTATTTCACATATTTAGAAGAGTAGGTTTTAAAAGAGTGCAAGGGTATATTACATCTCACAAAATTCTGCTCAATTGGGCACGATTCAGCTGTCATCGTTCGTTTTTTTATTTGTATATGTACACATATACCAAAAGTCGTACGTGTAGATACTGGAAATTTATGCTGGTTTTGATGGTTATTTGAATTGTTTACATGCTAAACACAAACATTTTAAAGCGTCTCTAAATTGCGATTTTAAATCAAGCCGCGTTTCGTATATGTTTCTAATAGTTTATTTATTTTTTGTTAACAAAATATCAATTCATATAAATATTGTTCCAATTACTTATTACTATCAATTATCACTCATAATGTAGAAATATCTAACATATGAGCATATGGTGTAGTGCAGTGGATTGTATTTAAAGCGGTCATTATGAAAATAATTGTAGTTGTTAAATGAGCGGTGAACTCAGAGATTGATGCAAAATAACCCCCCTCCTCGCTACACACAACATATTACTTAGTTTTATTTAATATCCAAGATAATAGACATTAGAATAAGAGAGGTATTGAAGCATGATATCACTACATTATATTACATTTTGTTAATTCCCTGTTTAATTGCTAAGTGCTCGGCATCAAGTGTGAAAGCCACGGGTCCTCGGATATGACCTTAAAAACAGATTGTCACGGTAGGTGTGGCACCCTAAAAAACCTCACTGCTCAATGACCGTAAAATTTTGTCGAGCATAAGCCTAAATTTAAAAGTTCTTCACTGGTCATGGTGACGTCTCCATATGAGTGAAATATTCTCGAGCGAGACGTTAAGCAAGATAAAAATCAATCACTCCCTATATGATTCATATATTAAACATTCAAGGTGACAATATACGTTTTAGAATCATTGGCTGAGAAAATTCATATAGATATCAAATAATGAATTCAATACCGTATATAGTTTAGCTTCCGGATTTTAGTTGTAATGACGTTAAAAAAACCCCCATAATTAGAATTTTAAGAAAATAAGACATAAACGTACAACCGTGGATAAATAAATTATATGCTTTAGGTATATATTGAGTATTGAAATCCTTCAATATTATTATCAACAAAATGTTATTATTTTGTACGTATCAAACTTTCGTTCTGTCTAAATTGTTTCTAAATTTACAACATTTCTACCAGGTTTTCCGTTTATCGGAAAGATTGTTTATCGTGTTTTGCGTTTATCAGGTCTGTCGTGAAGATCGTTTATCAGGTTTTGCGTTTATCAGGTTTACCGTGTATCCCATAGTATCGTGTGTGTATCCTATCGTATCGTGCGTGTATCCTATCCTATCGTGCGTGTATCGTGTTCTATCGTTTATCATGTCAAGAATAACGTTGCGGGTACTGTATACGGGTAGAGTAAATCAGCCTACCTGAGAGAAATATGGCGGATAAGATGAGAAAGGTGTACGTATTTATTAATTCATGTCAGCTTTAATATCTACTTTCAATAAAATATCTAAGAATGAAGCAGACGTGGACGACTCTGTGGTGCCTTTTATTTCTAGCTTACATGGATATATCGAATCGCTCTATGGCTGAAAGTTATTATTGTTAATAGAAAAAACGTTGTCGATATACAGTGTATCTAAAGGTCCAAGCGCATTTAAAACAACTCAAGAGGATCTGAGAATATTAACACATTTTTTTAGAATGGATAATATTATGCCTTTTCTTTTGTTTAGCTTATCAACTCATCGGAAAACTTCAAAACCTTACATTAAAAACGCTAATTTAATAAAAAAAAAATTGATAAAAAAAGCGAACTTATTCTAAGAACTACAGAAACCCGGAGTCAACAGAAAACACCCCACAGTATAAGTAACGTAGATTACAGGAAACGCAACATAGATTACCAGATTATCATTTAGCAATTAAATACTGCCACCGTCTCCTTTTAAGTCAGCACTTCTCACATTATATGATCGTTGCAACGATCCAGTTTGCCAACTCCTCCTAGGCATCTGATTCCACCTCTGATGTGTCCAGATGGTCAATGTTGCCCAACTATCTATTTTGTATTGCTTATAATAGTTTTGAGATTGATTACTGTTTGTTATCTTCACCTTCCAACCTATCGTTAGGTCAAATGCTACGTGACTTGCTTCATATCGATTGTTAAAACGTTCTTGGTACAATGATTTTGACTACGGATAACTACATTTACTTGATGAAGATATAGGGCTCACCACGGGTGTGACCGGTCGACAGGGGATGACACCTGATCCCACTTCTGGTACATCCCGCGTCCGCATTTCCCCAACCCTCTATTTGTATTGCTTACAGGAATTATGAGATCGACCTGATGTGCTTCATGCCGATTGCTAAGCCGTTCTTGGCACAGTGATATTGACTACGGACAACTCCATTTACCTGATCAAGGTATAGGGCTCAAGGCGGATGTGACCGGCCGACAGGGGATGATTACTCCTCCCAGACACCAGATCCCATCTCTAGTATAGCAAGGGGTCTGTCTCCCCAACTCTATTTTTATTGCTAATAGGAGGTATGAGATTGATCAATGCTCGTTATCTTCACCTTTCATCACTGTTCGTTATCTTCACCTTTCATTAATGGCGTGTAGTAAAACTTTATGATCAATTCGTTCATCCGACACCATTGTGAATGTTCTAATTATCGTTGATTTACTGATTGTATATCGTTTAACGATATCAAGAATTTTTCACTGGTGGAAGTTTTGATAATAACTGATATGTTTGCAGTTGGTACTGAACATGTATGTTGGTGCTGAGAATTACTGACATTTACTGTGGTTTTTACTGTGAATTGTGATATTCAATGATAAGTGCTGTGAGGAAAGTACTTTCGGAATACATTCTCTACACACTGGTGGAAACTGATTGATTAACGCTTCAATGATGAAATATATAATTGTCTAAAATGATTCAATACGTGGGAGCATGATATTTGCACTAAATTTGGCTTCAAACAAGTAGTTTAAATCAATAACGAACAATTTGTCCATTTTCTAATAATAATAATTTCCATTAAGCGTGTTGATCAGAAATTATCCAGGCAACTCGAAATAAAAACAGCAAATTATCCTCTGTGTTTTATGTCTATTGCTGTTTCTTTATTGTTTTGGGACGTTAATGGTAAACGAACATATAAGGTTTAAGGTAGCTAGGGAAAATTAAGGTCCGCCACCATCTCCCTATATGTATATAGAATTATTCCACTATCACCTGGGATGATATCTATGTCGATTAACTGTTTCAATAAACAAGCGTATGTTCTGGGTATGATCGATTTGCTTTGTAATTTTGCATTGACTCAAAACAAATTCTCAAGCTATATTTTATATAGATATACGGGTGTTAACATCTTATATGCAAATTTGCATTATAATGAGAAGCAAAGTTCAAAAAAGTGACCAGTAATAAGTCGGAATTACAGTTGTTAGGCCTTCAACTCTACATTTAGATATATCGAAGACGCTTTACCTATTAACGACATAATTTTCATTCCATATTTCCACATAAACTTGAAATAAGAAAAACACCACATATACATCTACATCTGCTTTGTACTAAGATATTTTATTGAAAATAAATCTTTACGACAAACTAACGACACACGGAATTATTTCAGCTTCTACATCAACTTCCAATATCTACAGAACATATAGCAGTATCCCTTTATAACCTGTGTATGATGTTTAATATCTCAACTGATTCAATACCCAAAACCTTGTTCTCTTTATGATCTTTTTTATTAAGGCAGGTTTCTTACAAACAATTGCAAGTTGATATTCAACAGTTTCGTTTAAGGAGACCATTTTGCGAATTCTATGCTCGTTATAACGATCTAAGTTACCAATACAATCCGCCATTGAGTCAAGTTGTGTCTAATGTGTTTCATACTAATTGTTAGGCCATTCTTTACACACTGGTGTTGGCTGCGGATCACTCCGCTTATAGGACTCATTGTAGATGTGACCGATCGACAGGGGATCCTTACTTTTCTTAAACACCTGTTCCCATGTCTGGTTTACCCAGGGGTCCATGTTTGTCCAACTCTTAATTTCGTATTGCTTATAATAGATATAAGATTTATCACTCTTCAACATTGTTCATCATCTTCACCTCCTCTGCATACAAATAATTATTATGTATATAGATATACTTACAGTTTCTGTAGCTTCGTCAATGCATCAAAAATTCCATTTGGTAACGTTGCTATTTGATTTTTCCACAAGTATCTGAATCAAAAAGATTTCCTGATTAACCTTAATTGATCAACGCTCAAATGAAGAAATAAATCATTTTCTAGACTGATCAAATCGGCGAACGCATATTTTGCACTAACTTTGGATTTAAACAAGTAATTTGAATTCATTACGAACGGTTAGTCAATTATCTAATAATTATATTTTGTTTTAAACGTGTTGATCAGCAATTATCCAGTCAACTCGAAATAAAAACATCTATCTGTGTTTTATATTTGAATCTCTTTTTTTTTATTGATTTGGGACGTTAATGGTAAACGAACACATAAGTTTTATGGCAGCTAAGAAAAAAATAAGGTCCGTCACTATCAACTTCCTATATGTATGTAAAAATATTTCACTATTATACGTGTATGATATCTGCGTCACCCAAATGATTCGATAAACAAGCGCATCTGTGTATGATTGATTTTGGTTTGTAATTTCTCATTGACTCAAAAGAAATGTCCAACTTATAGTTTATATAGATGCACGGGTGGCAACATCTTATATGCAATTTACTTTATAATGTGAACCAATGTTGAAAAATGAATGTTAAATTCAATACCCCATATTTTCATTTTGTGTGTAATGTAAATAATATTCTCTTATTCTGTGTATATAACACACCTCAAATTCTGTTTGGAGCTTTTTTTTATTGTGCCCTAATTGGAACCTCACTGGACTTTAAACCGCCAGTCCGTGCTGAATTCAATTTGGACACGGCAGTCTAGCAGAAAGGACACTTTTATACTTCTCTGCATAACAGTTTATATTAATCAGCAAACTTTTTCCATTTCTATACATGACATATATGTAAAGCTGCATATAATCCAGCTTCTTTGAGGTAAGGTGTTTTATTTACTACTCACCAAGTTATATATTGTTTTATGTTATTTTAAAAGTCATAAAACATCTAGTTGCGGAGTTCCTTTGTGTTAACTTAATTTCATACATGTGATTTCCATTCGTATCAAAATGGCACTACTGTATATCAGGTTTTCTCCGTATCATGTTTTTCCCGCGAGTTCAGAACTTCAAACAGTATATCAAATTTACGCAAATGAAATATTCACTATTTCAAAGTCATAGCGAAAAAATAATTCACGATTATTTAAACTTAGAAAGGAGTTGAGGGGAGAAGCCAGCATTTTTACCTATAACTCGTAATTGTTGATGTAAAATTCAGTCAATGAAACGATTTACAAGATTTCTTAGTTACTGTCGCAATAATAATCAAATCTGGATATGGATGATATTCCTATTTCTCTGAATCCGTCTCTGACCATTTCGGGGTTTGTTCGCACGTAATCATATGCATAGAGATTTGTCAGCCATTTTGATCCGAGTGGCTTGATCCGGTTAGAGATAAATCGAACTGCACCTCGTCAATTTCTAAAGACGTGTTCAGCTGATCACCCTCCTGTGCTGCGAACCAGTTTTCAAAAAGAATTGTACACTTTCGTTTACACTCAAATGTATTTGCCGGTATAGTAACATAAATCATTGTTCGTTAACTATAATGATACTCATACAAAATATTTATCGATAACTATTTTCAGTTTAAAACGATAAACCATGCACCGCTACATGTGTGAGTAGCTCAGGTATAATTATACATTGATTGAAGCAAAGAACGTACTCCCATTTCAATAGATTGTCATATTTTGAATAAACACCGAAGCTTACATACCTGTTACTTGGCGATTATCAGATATAGGGGGAACAGAAGACAGAACTTTCACCGCATTATTACCTTATGCTATATAACTCTGTTACAAAAACAAAACTTTGATTCAAATTTACGAGGATTTATTCTCCGCGATTAGGAAATCGTCGAGAACAAAGTGGAAAATAAATACACGCGGAAAAATCCCTGATATACGGTAATTGAATCAAGTGTTCACTGTATGGTGCGGCATTGTAGTCATCAAGTAGACTTTGTCCCACATGTGTAAATGCATAGCAATGCAATGTAAAACTTCTATGTGCTTGTGGAGTAAAAGGTATACAGAGCCTTTCCAATTGACAAAAGTATAAATGTATAGTCTTAACAGAAGGTATATCCAGGATATTATCTGGAAATAAGCTAATGTTGTGTGTGTATTTATGTGTAATGTAACGCCACTCTGTGCGTATAAGTAATATACATGTATTACATTTTATGTACAGCTAAAAAGTGATGTTCATTTCCTAAATAGATACTGCTAATTTTTAGTTTTAATTTGTGGGGATATAATATCTACCTTGCTATGCTGCTTCCTTGCAATGACACAGTAACTGGGATTGTACTAGAGAATCACGCACCCCGTGTACATGTCGTATATTGTATTGTACGACTTCCGCACAATCATTGCACGAACGAAAGTTGCTAATCGGATATTAAACGTACTGTAGTTTAAGTTTGTTGTGCGAACAATTAATTTTACAAATAGTGTAGTGTCGTGGGGCATTCAAAGGGCTTTTCACAGCTCTCGAACGACTTTAGGAGATCGCACAAGGGCTATTATAAAAGTATTCGATAATCTAACAATTTTCATACGACCATCATACAAATTTCCCCGAACCTCTTTACAATAAGTCGTGTAAAAATAACACTGAAATATAAACAATATGCAATAACTTCTTGAGATGCCCTAAATCGTATAGAAAACAGAATACTAAATAATCACAAGACCACCGTTGCCAATGTAAACCGAGCTTTATAGAACAGTTCTTCTCATTATACAACAGGGGGCGATAACCATCCAACATGCGTTGAATTATCGATATCACACACGTTTTAATTATGTGTTTGTAAATGCTGAAGATTGTGCAACTACTAGTAAATGAGATGGATTAGCGGAACTATTTGCCCCAATGATAGGAACAATGCAAATACATTGTGACATCGGAATAGAAAAACTGCAGATGAAGAGCATAGCCATGGTTTTAATGGCTGAAGACCGTCCATGGAGTTAATGTGGGTCAGTACGTTTCTACTTGCTACGATAATCATAGATTTGTTTCTTAAAGTTGACGAAAACGACGATGAAGTTTTCATTACTTTTTTGCACGGAAGACAGAAACATTACCAGGAGCGCGAATCTTGTTTAAATTGTCAAGTAATCCTGATGAGCTACGAGTTTAACAAATTAAAGCAAATAACAAAGTCTCTGAACCCATTAATCATGACAGAATTGGAAATAAATTTTAAAAAGGAAAAGCAATGTTTGATGGTTATAACGTACTCTGTATCGCTTGAAATTTTGTCATGTTGTTGGATAAGGAATTCAGGTAATAAATGACATTATTAGAGGTAGTAAAAGTGTTTTAAAGACAATAAGAGAATTTATCTTCAATTACTCATCTAAATATTCATTACTTTTAGTATTTAATTGCTAAATGATAATCTGGTAAACTACGCTGCGTTTCTTGTAATCTACTTTCCTTATGTTTTTGAGTGACTTTAGTATGACATCCGCATTTGGGGAGTCTTTAGAATAAGTTTTTTTAATATCAATTTCTGATTAGATTAGCGTTTGTAATAGAACCTATTTGAGGGTTTGCAATGATTTGTAAGATAACCAAAAGAAAAAGCGATATATCCCAGTGAACTCGAAATAAAGACACCACAGAGTCGTCCACTCCTGCGCCATACTTAGATATTTTATTAAAAGTGGATATTAACGGCAAACCAACAACTCGATTTTACGACAAACGGGATGATTTCAGCTTCTCCATCGTCAACTTCCCATATTGATGTAGCAATATTTCATTAAAACCTGCGTATGGTCATTTTATATCTCGACTGATTCAATACACAAGAGCTTGTTCTGTGTATGGTTAGTTTTTGAATTGAATCAGGCTACTGATAATGCCTCGTTTAAAGTCAACGTCTATGGTCGTTATAACTATCTAGTTTGCAAATACAATCTATATTTGTGTAAAATGATGTCTGACATGTTTCATATTGATTGTTAGGCCGTTCTTGGTACACTGACTTTGATTACGGATAACATCGTTTACCTGATCAAGATATAGGGCTTACGGCGGGGGTGACCGGTCAATAGGGGATGCTTACTACTTCAAGGCTCCGAGTCCCACATCCGGTATACCCAGGGGTCTGTGTTTGCCCAACTCTCTATTTTGTATTGTGTGTATGAGTTGTAAGATTGATCACTTTTCGTTATCTTCGCCTTTCATGAATATGCAATGCTCGGTATATCAGCTCTTTTATGATGGATGTTCATTCACTATTCTTTCATTATGCTAGATATTACGATTAGGGTGTAAAAAAGTGAAGATACAAACAGTGACCAATTTCAATATAGACAATGAAATTATATGATATATATACATGTATATATACATACATGTAAAACTTTGATCCTTATTATGGCCCCAAACTACTCCTGCGGGCCAATTTTTATTGAATCTGGACTATGTCAGGAAGCTTTCATGTGAATGTAAACTGTTCTAGGCCAGTGATTTTTCAGATTTTTTAAATGATTATCCCCATATATTTGTATGTAAAAGTTTGATCCTCCTATTGTCGCCTCATCTTACACTCGGGGGCCATGATTTTGATAAATTTAAATCTGCACTATGTCAGGAAGGTTTCTCGTAAATTTCAACTTTACTGGACCAGTAGTTTTTTTAAGAAGATTTTTAAAGATTTCCCCTATGTAAAACGTTGATTTCCTAATGTGGTCCATCCTATCCTCGAGGGCCATGATTTTAACAAACTTCAATCTGCACTATGTCAGAAAGTTTTTATGTCAATTTCCATTTTTTTGGCCCAGTAGTTTTTCAGAAGATTTCAAACAATTTTCCCTATATATTTCTATGTAAAGGTTTGATCCCCCCTTGTGGCACCGTCCTCGCTCCAGGGCCATGATTTTTACAAATTTGAATCTGCACTGTGTTAGGAAACTTTCATGTAAATATCAGCTGTTCTGGGTCAGTGGTTCTTGAGAAGAATATTTTAAAAGATTTTCCCTATATATGTGTACAGTGTATGTAAAACTTTGATCTCCCATTATGGCCCCATCCAACCCAGGGGGGGGGGGGGCATGCTTTTAACAAATTTGAATCTGCATTATATCAGGAGGCGTTCACGTAAATATCAGTTTGTCTAGCTCAGTGGTTCTTGAGAAGATTTTTAAAGATTTTTGCTACATATTTGTATGTAAAATTTTGATCCCTATTGTGGACTCATCCAACTCCCGGGGCCATGATTTTAACGGACTTGAATCTGCACTATCTTAGGATGCTTTCACGTAAATGTCATCTTTTCTGTCTCAGTGGTTCTTGAGAAGAGGATTATTAAAGATTTTTCCTATATATTTCTATGTAAAACTTTGATCCCTTATTGTGGTCCGATCCAACCGCCGGGGCCATGATTTTAACAGACTTGAATCTGCACTATATCAGGAAACTTTCACGTGAATTCGTAAATTTCAGTTTTTCTGGCCCAGTGGTTCTTGAGAAGATTTTTAAATGACCCCATTAATTGTAATTATTTCTCCTTTCAAAGGGACTTGGCCCTTCATTTGCACAAACCTGAAATCCCTTTACCCAAGGATGCTTTTGGCCATGTTTGGTTGAAATTGATTACAGGGTTCTGGAGCAGAAATCGAAAATGTAAAAAAGTTTACAGACAGACGGACAGAGGACAGATATTGAACAGACAGTATATTCATATGTTCAGAGTGGACACTTTTTGACCTAAAAATCAATAGGGACCCTCTTCTACTCATAACCAACCAACATATGAAATATCATAGCGATCAAGTGAATTGTTCCCAAGATATTGAGCGAACATGAGGTCTGCCGAACGACAAGTACAAAGTAACCTCGCATTTTCTTCTATGAAAGGGGCATAAGTAATTGTTTACATAATCTCATATACGGTCATATCAATTTAGAAATATATTTCTTTACCATGACATTAATGGGCTTCCATAATTCTAGAAAAAAATACAATCGGAATAATGCATTATGCTTATAAATTTACGCTCGTATATAACCAAATGTATTACGCACTTTTTAGTAGTTTTATGAGAAGGGATACATACAACATACCACAAAAGGTTTTTGACTCATTTTGTTCGCCGCGTTGTTTACTTATTTAAAAGTGTGAAATGGTTTTTAAAAAATCATCTTACACCCTATAACTAATTATTATGAAACAGCCAATTGAAATTGATCACCGAGTAATTTTTAAAACTGCCATGATATTATGATACCGTGACTAACACATGTTTTGTGTACATGTCCTTTGTCACTTGATTTGTCAGATTTCTGCATGTTGCACGTTTTTCATGGGTATTGGAATATGCGATTACTTGTGAGTTTTATCTTCTCCTTTGCAGTAAACGACTGATGTACTTACCCATCTAAATGCAGCGACGTTTTAGAGGCTTACGTTTGAATTCTGTCATATTATCGTGAAGTTAAATGTGATTATACACATGAACAATGGTATTTCCACAATTTACAGGCCCCAAAAAGGGGATGCGTATATTAAATATATTCGGCAAAATACGGTAGACCTATATGTGATAATCTATATGTGACTGTAGAATAGTCTGAAAGCGAAAACATAACAAACTAAACGTGCGTTCTTCGTCTCATCCCAGTAGATGCCCGCAGAAATAGTCACATGGTTTAGGCTTTGATACACTTTCGAAGAGGCCTCGACGGGGAGTATGATAAGTCGTAATAGATCAATACCGTTTTCAAATATTTACATGTACTATGCTTTCCAACCGAAGAAAGCGAAATATTACTTTCTTTACTATAAAATATTTACTTACAAGTTATTTGTTTCATGTTTACGAATCTATTTTCATTCTTGATATATTTAAACACACAATTTGCTTACACCCTGTATTCATGCGCAACACGTTAACTTTCTTTAATCGTATTGAGGGAACTCATTTAAATTACTATCGGATAAAACATTCTTTTTGAAGAATTTATCGATGTGTAAACTCTGGACATTTTACTCAGAAACTGAATAAAAGTGCGAAGCACTTTTATGTTAAGTTTGTGAGTAAAATGTTTACACATCGATAATTTCTTCTAAAAGAATGCTTGATTCTTATATTTCCAATTCATTCACTTTATCAACGATTGGGAAAAATATGAATAGTTTCCCCGCACTATGTTATTTGTTGTCAGGCGTGTATGAATATATCGGGTTTTCGGATTTATTGATGTTTAAACTCTTGTTTAGCTTTATTTTTGTCCAATCAAAACAATTGTAATAAATAACATTGGAATTATATTGTTATAAAAATGCCAACATACGTGGATGATATGCCTTCAAAACTTTATGAAGCTGTTAAAAAAAGCCAACTGAAAAATCAGAAATGATGCGATATGATGGTACAGTTCCAGCCTCTGCACTTGATCGCCTGTACACTGTAGGATTTTGATTGCAAGAGGTAAAACAGTATTGTGTGTGCTATTTTATCTCCTCGCATATAGGGGATATATTAATGACACAATTTGTATGTGTGTTTGTGCATTGGGGGTGTAGTTGAGTGTGTTTTAATATTGAACTGATGGACAGTCTATACTCCACAGGCTTTTTCACTCGAGTTATTTGATACTTCACATCTAGCTTTGTTATCAAGAGATGAAGCGCCCTATTGATTCCGGGGTTATAGGTAGAAGGTTAAGGTTACATTATGAAAATTTTGTAGCCACTCATTGTGAAGGAAACCCCGCCTTGTGGAGCTCTTGTTTAAATTACTTTTGTACTTAGTAATATCTTGACTACATCTCTTTTGGTATTTTGTGTTGACCGAATGTTTACTATTATTTGCTCGGAACACCCCGGTATTTTAATTCAAAATTCATTCAAAAAAAAAAACTTTCGATAAAAGTGGACAATATCGCCATCGAAAATGTATCATGTGCAAAACTACTTGGTGTTTATATTGATAGATGTCTCACGTGGTCTGAACATGTTGAAATTTTAACCAAAAAACTTGCAAACAAAATAGGTGTGTTATCTAGATTACGTTCATTCTTGTCAACTGAATTATTACTGAAAATTTTTAATACAATTGTCTTTCCTCATTTTAACTACTGTTGTACTGTTTGGGGCAATATGAAAAAAAGGACGAGCTTTACAAATTATGCAAACTTCAAAAGAGAGCTGCTAGAGTGGAATTTAAATAGAAAGTTTTATACACTTACAACAGAAATGATGCAGCAACTTAGATGGATGCCTCTGTCAAACTATTTTGTATAGAGAAATATCATTCTTGTCTTCAAAGTTGTACATAGTCAAACCCCCGATTATTTAGATGTTTTTCAATATGTTCATGAAATTAGCAGTAGATCTACCAGATTAAATCAAAGTAATTCATTATATATCCAGAGAGCAAAGACACAATAGTTTAGAAGAGCTTTTACAATTTACGGTTCGTAGTTATGGAATAATATGCCAGAATTTTTAAAATATTACCCAACATTGGAAACTTTTAAATCCGCTTATCTTATAATTTTTTTTTTCATTCGGGAAATTAAAACCACATAGATTTGTTTTTTTTTGTTTTTTTATTATTTTCAGTTTTATTTTTATTTGTTTATTTATTTATTGTGTTTTATTTTCAGTTTTAAATATGTAAATAACATACATGTATGTATACAACATACCTTCATATACTATTTTATATTGTATCTGTATAATACTGCTGTCTGTATATATGTTTTCAGGAGCACAATGTAAACTAGTTTTAAACTAATTGTGCTATCCTGTTTAAATAAAGGACATTATTATTATTATTATTATATTAAGCTTAATTGATCAACACTATAATGATGAAATATATTATTCGGTACACTGATTTAATGCACGAGCGCATAAGTATGACTTTAAATATGGGAATTAGATCCATCAACCAAGGTTTATGTATTTTCTAACAAATATAATTTCTATACATATATTCAATAGAAATAACCAGGTAAACTCCAAAATAAAAGAGCACAGAGATGTTGTTTTATATTTAGATCTCTTTCTTTACAGAACGGAGAAGTTAATGATAAATGAACTCATATTTATTCAATTTATTCAAAAACTTTTATTTGAGAAGAAAAAATCTCTCGCTGTAGCCTTCAATCGACTTTTAGATATATCGACGACGTTTTCTCTATTAGCAATGATAGCTTTCATTCATATGTCGATTTGATATATCCCTGTGAGCTCGAAATAAAGGACACCACAGAGTCGTCCACTTCTGTTTCATACTTGGATATTTTATTGAAAGTAAACATTAACGGCAAACTCACAACTCAACTGTATGACAAACGGGATGATTTCTGCTTCTCCATCGTCAAATTCCCATATTTATGTAGCAATATTCCATTATCAACTGCATGTGGTGTTTATATATCTCAACTGATTCGATATGCAAGAGCTTGTTCTGCGTATAGTCAGTTTTTAAATCGAGGTAAGTTACTGACAAGCAAGTTGATGGTACAGGGATTTCAACAGTCTCGATTGAAGTCAGCATTTTGCAAATTCTATGGTCGTTATAACGATCTAGTTCGTCAGTACAACCTCGCATTGGGTCAAATGCTGTCTGGCGTGTTTCAAACTGATTGTTAAGCCGTTCTTGGCACACTGATTTTGACTGCGGATAACTCCGTTTAACTGATCAGGATATAGGGTTCACGGCGGGTGTGACCGGTCAACAGTGGATGCATACTCCTCCTAGGCACCTGATCACACATCTGGTGTGTCCAGGGGTCCGTGTTTGCCCAACCATCTATTTTGTATTGCTTATAGGAGTTATGAAATCGATCACTGTTCGTTATCTTCACCTTACATACATTTTATGGCAAATGGGATAATTCCAGGTTATCCATCATTAGTTCAAATATCTATGTAGCTATAATCCATCATCACGTAGTTATCGTACCGATGTATCCCAACTGATTCATTTCACTAGTGCATTTGTTTTTTCTTATGATCAATTTGGATTGTAATTTTGCACTGCCTCAAACTAACATCTCAAACAATGAAGGGCGAGGATAACAGAGAGTGATCAACTTTATGAGAGATCAGATATAATCATTTCTTCAGACGATTGAATTTGTATGAGCAACTGAAATAATTTTGCATCATTCATTATAAGATATATCACTGTTCATTGTTTTCACCTTTCATTCGGTAAAGTAACACAAATCAAGACCAATTTCAAATTAACACTTTTCGTACAATTACTCTCAACGACAATATTCAATTGTCATACAAATAATCGGTATCTATATATATATCCTTACACTATCCATAGTTTCGTCAGTGTACCGATGATTCCATTCTTTAACGTTTTATGTACTAATTAAGTTTCATTGATCAACACTACAATGATGAAATATATTATTCTGTAAACTGATTTAATACACGAGCGCATAAGTATGGCTTTAAACATGGGAATTAGGTCCATCGGCCACCATTTATTTATTTTCTAACAAATATAATTTTCATACATATATTGAATATAAATAACCCAGTGAATTCCAAAATAAAACACCACAGAGATGTTATTCTATATTTAGATATTTCTTCTTTACAAAACGGAGACGTTGATGGTAATTGAACTCATAGCCTTTATGGCAAATGGAATATTTTCACGTTCTCTATCATCAGTTCCTATATCTATGTAGTGATATTTAATTATCACCTATTTACCGTACCTGTGTCTCTCAGCTGATTAATTTCATTAGCGCAATTTTTGCTTATGATCTATTTGGATTGCAATTGAGCACCGCCTCAAAATAACAAACAATGAAAGGCGAAGACAACGAAAAGTGATCAATCTCATAACTCCTATAAGCAATACAAAGCAGAGAGTTGGGCAAACACGGATCCCTGGATATACCAGAGGTGGGATCGGGTGCATAGGAAGAATAGCTACCCCCTGTCGACCTGTCACACCCACCGTGAGCCCTATATCTTGATCAGGTAAACGGAATTATCCGTAGTCAAAAACAGTGTGCCAAGAACGGCCTAACAGTCGGCATGAAACACGTCAGACAGCATTGGACCCAATCTTTTATTACGCCAATATATAGATTCACATATTATCTACCTATGCTGTGAATACCAAATAATTGGCATCATTCATAAGGGAGTTACAGACATTTGAGTATTATCCAATCAAAATGAAGCGCACGTGCAAGTGCATGCAGATTGGTAATTGTGACCATTTAGATCAGTTAAGGATATCAATACCTACCTAAGACATGGATTTCAAACCATTTCCACGAACAACAAAAAGTGAGACTGATTACACAGTTAGCGTACGAAAATCGTTTTTCACATCTACAAATGATATACTATCATCCTATAAAGGTTTCATATCGATCCCTTGTATATTCTGATTTTCCAATTTTTATACCCAAATTGTAATGCACGTGCGTGTGCGTGCATGCATGTGCGAACAAAATGACTATCGTTCTGCACATTTACAAACACCATACTACCACCCTTGAAAGTTTCATATCAATACCTTTTGTAGTTTCTGGGAACACTCCCAGACACAAAAGTACCGGAGAAAAATAATAACTACACTCGATCTCGTTGCGAGCAACGAGTAGGTCTTCCATCCAATTTCTGACGAGACAGGATATTAACTGGAATAATTCAATTGGTGAAGATTGACTTGATATGAAAGGAATAAATATCTACATTATTAAAAATAGAGGGATAAACAAATCAAAGATATTATTTGTCAATGATAAACAACATGCGTTTTATTTTATTCACTTCCGGTATCTCGGAAGTCCATAAAACGACTAAAAAGTCCACATTGAGCGTGCAGAAATCCCCACTTGATGAAAAATACAGAATTTTTGGACAAATTCCGGTTTCTAATAATCAACTTCCGGTTGAAATAATATGTCTTGTTATACTCTACTAGACGATATTATGAGCATTGGAAATGAAAAAAATGAAAAATTACATATTTAAGCTACTTCCGGTGGACGACACAATTGACGGAAACGGAAGTGAAACTCGTATGTTACGTATACAAGTCACTATTTAACAACCCTGAAATTTTCAAGACTCAATATTAGACCGTTTACGAGAAAATAGCCGCAGAAAATATTAACAAATATTGGACATATCTCACAAATGACAGTGAATTTTGAAAAACAAATTGACGGTGGTCTTAAAATGGATAATGTTAATAATATATGTGAAAATCATATTAAACACATGATTTACAAGCGTGATTTATGAGGACAAAGAAATAACCATTTTTTGAAGTTTTTCTCAATAAACCGGAAGTTGCTGTTTTAACTTCCGGTAAGTATTGCACTTTTGAAACTATAAAAGAAACCTTATTTCATCATGCCAATTTCGTCTCAAGCACAGAGTTTTGAAATTTGACGTTTTCTTTGTTCACCTCCGATGACGATCGGAAGTGACGACCAAAATAATTATATGTGTATGTCACATCTGTCAAGATCTATTATCTCTAAAAGTGAAATATTTGAACGTTTATGACAAAACACCTTGACAAAATCTCTTTTTAAAATCGAAAATCGGACATATCTCACGAATTGAAGAAACATTTTTTTAAAAAAATGGACGTTACTCTAGAAATAGATAATGTCAATAATATATGTAGCTGCAGAACTGTAGCTCTCTGAAAAAATATTTTGACATAACAGAGAGCTACAGAGCCACCCCTTATAAAAACCTTCGATTTACGGCGCACAAAAAGCTGCGCACGGTTGAGGCCTTATATCGTTGTATTCTTGAGTTGCTGTCTCATAAATTTAATATCAAAAAATTCTTAACATATTTTCCTACTATACTTGTGTCTAAACATACCTTCAAATATTCATTAAAGCCCCATACGACCTGAAAACTCCCAGCTTCCAATTATTTCGTTTGTTGACGTAGCCATGTTAGGTAGCCGGTCAATTCGAATCCTGGTTAATTTCCATACTTGCACAATAACGTCTAGATGTGAACTAATATCCCCACAAATATTTTAGCTAAATATTTTAGATAATATATCACCCCAATGCCTTTAAATAATAATTATTCAAATAGCTAAACTCACGGCAATGCGGCCTTCATTAGTCTGGCCGGTCTCCATCCCTGCCACACGAGTGTTAAGGACTTTAGTAGCATTTTCATGAATCAAGAGCTTATTTTACCTTTAGAAAAACTTTATTTTTTTAATTTCTATAAATTATTCCTATTGTTAATAAATGAAGAGCGAATACATAACATATAACGAATTTTTTGAATAGATACTAACAGCAACAGGGTACGAATTGACCGGCTACCTAACATGGCTACGTCAACAAACGAAATCATTTGAAGCTGGGAGTTTTCAGGTCGTATGGGGCTTTAATGAATATTTGAAGATATGTTTAGACACAAGTATAGTAGGAAAATATGTTAAGAATTTTTGATATTAAATTTATGAGACAGCAACTCAAGAATACAACGATATAAGGCCTCAACCGTGCGCAGCTTTTTGTGCGCCGTAAATCGAAGGTTTTTATAAGGGGTGGCTCTGTAGCTCTCTGTTATGTCAAAATATTTTTTTCAGAGAGCTACAGTTCTGCAGCTATAATATATGTGAAAATCAAATCAAAGACTTGATTTATTAACGAGATATATAATGACAAAGAAAGACCAATTTTTCAACATTTCTCTCCATAACGCGGAAGTTACTTTTTTTTAACAGTAAGTGTTTTTCCGGCAAGTATCACTTTTCTGAAACTATTAAAGAGACCTAATCATACCATGCAAGTGTCGTTTTAGACGCATAATTTTCAATTTGACGTTTTCTTTGTTCACTTCCGGTGACGAGCGAAATTGACGGCCGAATAAATGATATGCGTATGTCACAACTTGAAGTCGAGATATATAATCACTGATATATTGGACGTAATTAACGACCGGAAGTAAATATCGAAAAAAGAAAAGGAATTTAGTTCATTTTATGGTGCATCTTTCCTGAAAGTTTGATAAAAATCTGTCAGGTCATTTCCAAGAAATCGCGTGCATAAAATCGGGAAAAAACAATAATAATAATAATAATAATAATAATGACAAAAAAGAGGACAAGAAACATAAGAAAAAGAAAAAAGGTCTTCATTTGGAAACGGAAGACCTTAATAAGAAAGAGAGTAAAAACAATATGTTCCAAAACTTTGTGTGATAATAATAAGAAACAGAGTAAAACAATGTTCCCAAACTTAGTTCGGGAACATAATAATAATGATAATAATAATAAGAAGAAACAGAGTAAAACAATGTGTTCCCAAACTTTGTTGGGGGAATATAATTGGGGAAAAAGATGCACAGTCTGGGATACATTGTATAGAGAATTGTTTTAAAATTTGACCTACCAAAGCAATACAAAATAAACAGTTAGGCAAACACGGACCCTGGACACACCAGAGGTGGGATCAGGTGCCTAGGAAGAGTAAGCATCCCCTGTGTGATGTAAAACATCGATATTGCTTTTATTTTGTTACACATTTCGTATGGAAAAGAGAAATATTAATCTCTATTGATCAGTCAATCAAGAAATCATTTTGTTCAACAGCACCCTGACTCGGCAATCACGTACTCTGAAGTTGATTTTAAAAAGATGTTGGATGTTCTCACTAAAAATATATATCCGTAGTCTTTGGTGACCAGGTCTTTTAACGGTCTGTTAGAATTCAAATGGACACGAATTATTCTCCTTTGTTAGCTGACCTGTTTTATATTCTCATGAAGTAGAATTTATTCAAAGGATTCTACATGACAAATAACATCTTTCCTGGCCTTCAAATAGTCATTTCGATATATTGTGAAGTCGAAATAAAAGAAACCATATAACCTTCTATTTCTGTATCGTACTTAGAAATGTTATTGAACATACATTTTAAAAATAACTAGGCACTCAATCTGATGACAAACACGATGACTTCAGCTTCTCCATCGTTAACCTTGATTTATATCTATTTAGCAGTATTCAATTATCACTTTTATTAGGTATTTATGTGCCTGAATTGCTATGCTTATGATATTTTTTTTTAATCGAGGCAAGATCCTGAAAAAAAAGTTTATATTACAGGAGTCTCAACAGTCTCGATTAAAGTCAACATTTCGCAAATTATATGCTCGTTACAACGATCTAATTTACCAGTACAACCTGTCGTTGAGTCAAATTATGTCTAATATGTTCCATACTAATTGTTAGGCCATTCTTTACACATTAACGTTGACTACGGATCACTCCGATTAGAGGGCTCATGGTGGATGTGACCGGTCGACAGGGGATACTTAGTCGGTCAATAGGGAATGCTTACCCTTCTTAAACACCTGTTCCCATGTCTGGTTTACCCAGGGGTCCATGTTTCTCCAATTCTTAATTTGTCATTGCTTATAATACATGCAGATATAAGATTCAACACTGTTCAACATTGTCTATTATCTTCAATTTCTCTGCATACAAATAATTGTTATGTATACATATATACTTACAGTTCCTGTAGCTTCGTCAATGCATCAAAGATTCCATTTGGTAACGTTGTTATATTATTGCTACCCAAGCTTCTGAATGAAAAATATTTCCTGATTAATCTTAATTGATCAACGCTCAAAGGATGAAATATATAATTTTCTAAAATGATTCAATACGGAAATGCATGATATTTGCAGTAAACAAGTAGTTTAAATTTATCATGAATGGCTTGTCTATTTTCTAAAAATTATATTTTCCATTTGGTCGAGGCCTCTGCTGGTGGACTGTTAGTCCCCGAGGGTCTCTACAGCCCAGTAGCTAAGTACTTCGTTACTAGCTTGAAAATACGGAAGTATATTTAATTGTTGTTATAAAATTTAGAAATTCATTTCAAAATTAAGGATTATCTCCCTCATGCATATCTCTTATCCTTAGACGAATTTGTGTCCACTTTTTTGGCACGCTGTTTTTGGCTATAATAGCTCTAAAACTTCATTGTTATTTCGGATTTCAAACATTTCGGTCGAGTATCACTGGAGAGACATTATTTGTCGAAACGCGCATCTGGTGCACCAACATTGGTACCATATAAATTTTACATTATGACCCCTGGGTCGATGCCTCTGCTGGTGGACTGTTAGTCCCCGAGGTTCTATACAGCCCAGTATTTAAGTACTTCGTTATTAGCTTAAAAATACGGATGTATATTTGATTGGTACCGTATACGTTTTACATTGATCAGAAAGTATCCAGTCAACTCGATCTAAAAGCATTACACAATTTTTAACACACTCCTCTATCTGTGATTTATATCTGAATCTCTCTCTCTCTTTTTTTTTATTATAATTTGTTTTTTTCCATATTCACATAATCATCAGTAAGAGTTATGAAGATACATATTAATCATTTTATACATTCTCACACTCTTTCACACTACTACTTCAGCATTATTGGTTGAATACTTCTTATTCTAGATTACAGATCAAAAATAATTTTCCAGTTTTCCCAAAGTCTGTCAAATTTCAAAACTTCACATGATTTAATTGCTACACATTTTTCAACTTTGTATTTGAAAGAAAGATAATGTATCAGTCCAGTAATATGAGGAATTTTGTTTTGTTTTGAACAATTGAAAACATATTGTTTGGTATACATAATTATGAAATTAACAACTTTATTACACAAACTGAGAGGTGTTTCACCCAAAATAACATTACTAACATTAAAACCAATTTTTTTTGATGTTTTTTCTGAAAATATGCATGCTAAGATTATTCCACAGTGCTAAAGTATAAGAACAAGACATAAACATATGTTGCATTGTTTCTACATTTTCTTTACAAAACGAACAACAGTCATTTGAAATTATACTGATGTTCTTGGGGTAATATTTCGTAGGAAGAAGCTGGTAAAGAATTCGGTACTCCAACCACTGAACTTGGGTATCAGTACTTGTTTTAAAACAAACTTTAAACAGCTCTTTGACAGAAACATTGCCTTCTAAATGTAAAACTTATACGGTACCAATTTTGATGCACCAGATGTGCATTTCGACAAATAATGTCTCTTCAGTGATACTCAACCGAAATGTTTGAAATCCGAAATAACTATGAAGTTTTAGATCTAAATATAGCCAAAAACAGCGTGCCAAACAAGTGGACAGATAATTCAGTGTTCCATTTTTGAATTGATTTGGGTATGAGATCATTACTATTTATCATATCATATAACACTCTGGAACATTTATCATTCAACAGTATATATTCAAAGTAAAAAGAAATAAATGGTATACAATTTTCTTTAACATCTGATCTCTTAACAGACAAAGTCTTTAAAAACTTAGATATAGTACTGGTAATACTGTTGTATTGCATTGTACATACATTTGCTAGCTTAAAGTTTTGTGAAAAATCTTGTAGTAATAAACAATTTCCATCTTTATCTAAAAAGTCTCCAATTATTTTCACACCATGTTGATACCATGTTTTAACGTAAATGTCTTTATTACCAACACACATATTTGTGTTATGCCATACTGGAATAGAACTGAGTTTTTGCATGAAATACTTTTCATCCATTGCTCGAATCATTGCTAACCATGATTGAAAAACATCACGCCAAAAATCATTGCTATGGTTTATAATAGTATAAATATATTCATCTCCAAAATCTATCATTTTTTTACCACCTCACTGCCATGTACTGCCAAAAAATATCCACCCATGGTTTGTGACTGTTTGTTAATCTTTTAATCCAAGAACATTTTAAAGACATTATATAATTGTTCACCTCAACCATTTTCACGCAACCTTTTAAGTAATCTTAGGTGACAATTTGTCTCTTGACCTTGTCAATCTTTGAATTCCATATAAATTCAAAAAAACAGTTATTCAGAAAAGACAAGATATCTTTATCAGGATTTGGTAGTGTAATAAACAGATGGTTTAGCTTAGGTAAAATCAGTGATTTGGTGACTGTGACTCGACCAATGCGGGTGAGTATTCTTCTATTCCACTGGCGTATCAACGCTTTAATTTTTGGTATCTGAATATTATAATTTAAATCGACTATTTTTTTCATATCCACAGAAAATTCTATTCCTAGTAAGTTGAAAGTAGTGCATCCCCACTCTAGTTTCCATCTTGTGTGGTGATATACTTGACTAGAGAATTTTTCAGAGCCTATCCAAACAATTTTTGTTTTTGAACTGTTTATTTTTAATCCAGAGAAACTTGATTAGTAATCTATAGTGTCAAGTGCAGCAAAAAGATATGTTGGTGAACTATCAAGAGCCAAAGTTGTGTCGTCAGCATATTGGGAAATTTTGTGTTCCTTACCATTTACTATTATACCTTTGATATCTGTATTCTGTTTCACAAGAATAGCTAAAATTTCTGCACAAAGAATAAATAAATAAGGAGTAATAGGGTCGCCTTTTCTACAGCTTCTCTGTATATCAAATTGCTCTGATAGGAAACCACTTTGTAATACAGATGCTTTAATATTTGTAGTTAAGGTTTTTATCCAAGTAATTATGCAATCCCCAAAACCAAAATAACTTAAAACCTTATATATAAAATTCAAAATCTATCAGTACAAGTAAACCTGGTGTGTTGCTGGATTCAGTGAAAGACATGAGATCATACACATACCTACTGTTTTCTCCTATGTACCGGCCTTTTATAAACCCAGACTGAGTTTCCGATATCAAATAATCTAAGGTAGATTTTATTTTATAACTGAGACACCCCGATATAAGTTTATAAAGCACATTTAGAAGAGTAATTGAACGCCAGTTTTTCAGAAATTGTCTGGCTTTGTCATCTTTTGGCAAACATGTAATAATCCCCAGTTTTTGTGATAAAGGGAATTCCTTTTTCTCAAAAATATGATTAACAGCTGATACAATGTGGTTTTTGAGGTCCTTCCAAAACAATTAAAAAAATTCTACGGTGGAGCCATCACTTCCTGGTGATTTATTATTTTTCATATTTTTAAGAACTGTATATATTTCACTTTCAGATATCTTGTCATCCAAAGAGTTTGAAGCTGTCTTATCTAACCTAGGGGTGTCCGAGACATTTATGATATATTCCAAATTTATATCTAAGAGATCTGAATCTTTACATGTGTAAAGAGTTTCATAAAAATCTTTGACATGATGAAGAATATCCGCTTGGTCATATATGACCTGATCTTTATGTGTTTCTACTTTTTTGATAGTTTTGTTTAAAAAGTTACGGGATTCTAAAGAACAGAAATATTTACTAGGTTTTTCCCCTTCTTCTACCCATTTAGCCCGCGATCTAATGATGTGACCTTGTAATTTTTCCTTCTTTACAATTTCAAGTTCAACCTTTTTTTCCTCTAAAAGTTTAAAATTAATGTTATAGTCGGACTCTATGATTTCAATCTCTTCCAGTATTTTTTTTCAAGCCTGTCTCTTTCTTTTTTCTTAAAAGAAGAGTGTGAAATTGTTATACTTCGAATTTCCATCAGAACTTCGAGAAAAATACTATGATTGTTGTCTGTATTGAATCTCTCTCTTTATTGATTTGGGATGTTAATGGTAAACGAACACATAAGGTTTACGGCAGCTAAGAAAAATTAAGGCCCGTCACCATCAACTTCCTATATGTATATAGAAATATCCCACTATCACTTGGGTATGGTATCTACGTTCCTCAAATGTTTCGAAAAACAAGCGCATTAGTGTTTGGTTAATTTTGGTTTGTAATTCCGCATTGACTCAAAACAATTTACCAACTTAAAGTTTAGATATATGCACGGGTGGCAACACCTTATAATCAAATTTGCACTATAACGTGAACCAATGTTGAAAAGTGACTCTCGCATTAAATTCTCCTTATTCTCATTTTGTATGTAATGTAAATACATATACTCTTATTTTGTGTATATATCGAACACACCCCAAATCCTGTTTGGTGCCTCTTTTTACGCAGCTCTAATAGGAAGCTAACTTCAGTGGACTTTAAACCACCAGCCCGTGCGGAATTCAGTTTGGACACGGCAGTATAGCAGGATTGACGTTTTCATACTTCTCTGCATATCAGTTTATATTGATCAACAAACTTTTTCCGACCCTATGCATGGCGTATACATGATGCAGCATATGATCCAGCTTTTCTGAGGTAAGGTGTTTTCTTTACTACTCAGCAGCTTGTATATTGTTTTATGTTATTTTAACAGTCCTAAAACATCCAGTTACGGAGTTCCTTAGTGTTAACCTAATTTCATGCATGTGATTTTCATTCGTTCCAAAATGGTACTAATTGAAACAAGGGTTCATTGTGTGGTGCAGTATTATAGTCATCAAGTAGACTTTGTCCAATATCTGTAAATGCATAGGAATGCAATGTAAAACTTCAATGTCTTTGTGGAGTCTTTCCAATAGACAAAAGTATAAATGTATTGTCTTAAACATAAGGCATGTCCAGAATGTGTTATCTGCAAATAAGATAATGTTGTGTGTGTATTTATGTGTAATGTAACGCCACTCAGTGTGTATAAGTAATATATTACAGTTTGTGGATGTGTATCAAAACAGTTCCTCTGCCTGTAGTCTACTACAGTTATCCTGATGTAACCAGTGTATGCAGGATGTGGAGAACAATCGTATAGTACAAGGACAACCAAGCTGCAGGAGTGGGTACACCGGTCAAACCACACAGAGGTCTAAGCTAATGAGCCAAGATCATGGACATTTGTGGAATTAGGACCATGTTGATTAGGACATACCATACATAATAAAACCTTTATATCTACATTTTGACTTTGTAATGTGTTAGCTTGTTACAGCCATCTCGTCCATCTGTAATAGTGACTAGTAAATTATTAGAACTATAGTTGTAAGGCCTTCAACTCTACATTTAGATATATCAACGACGTTTTACCTATTAACAATATCATTTTCATCCATATATGGATTCGATATATCCAAACAAATTTAAAATAAAAGACATTACATATACCTCTACACCTGCTTCGTACTAAACTATTATATGGAAAATAGATCTTAACAGCAAACTAATGACACACGAAATGTGTTCAGCTTCTTCATCAACTTCCCATATCTACATGAAATGTAGGAACTAGTCCATTATCACCTGTATATGGTGTTTAGATATCTCAAATGAATCGATACCCAAAACAGTGTTCTCCTTATGGTCTTTTTTGATCAAGGCAGGCTTCTTACAAACAAATTGATATTACAGGCGTTTCAACAGTCTTGTTTAAAGTCAATATTTCGCAAATTATATGTTCGTTATAACGATCTAATTTACCAATACAACCTGCCGTTGTGTCAAATTATATGTGATGTGTTTCGTACTAATTGTTATGTCATTCTTTACACACTGGTGTTGAATGCGGATCACTTGGTTTATAGGGCCTATGGTTGATATGACCGGTCGACATGGGATGCTTAGTCGGTCGATAGGGAATGCTTACTCTTCTTAAATACCTGTTCCCATATCTGGTTAATCCAGGAATCCATGTTTGTACAACTCTTAATTTTGTATTGCTTATAATAGATATAAGATTCATCACCGTTCAACATTCTTCATTATCTTCACCCCTTCTGCATACAAATAATTATTATGTATATAGATATACTTACAGTGTCTCTAGCTTCGTGAATGCATCAAAAATTCCATTTGGTAACGTTGCTATTTTGTTGATACTCAAGTCTCTGAATCAAAAATTTTTCCTCATTAACCGTAATTGATCAACGCTCCAATGATGAAATATATAATATTCTAAAATGATTAAATACGCGAAAGCATATTTGCCCTAAATTTGATTTTAAAGAAGTGATACAATTCCACCATGAACGATTTGTCTATTTTCCAATAATGATAATTTCCATTAAAGCTTGTAGATAAAAAAATATTCAGTCATCTTGAAATAAAAACATCACATCATTCTCTATCTGTGTATTATAATTAAATATATTTCTTTATTGATTTGGGACGTTAATGGTAAGCAAACACATAAGGTTTATGACTGCTAGGAGAAATTATGGTCCGCCACCATCAACTTCGTATATGTATGTAGAAATAGTCCACTATCACGTGGGATGGTATCTACATTTGCATTATAATGAGAACTAATGTTGAAAAGTAACTAGTAATAAGTCAGAACTACAGTCGTTAGGCCTTCAACTCTACATTTAGATATACCAACACTGTTTTATCTATTAACAAAGTAATTTTCAATCATATGTGGATTGGATATTTCCACATGAACTTGAAATAAAAGAAACAGCACGTATACCTTTACATTTGCTTCGTACTTAGATATTTTATTGAAAATAAATCTTGACAGCAAACTAAAGACACACGGAATTATCACAGCTTCTTCATCAACTTTCCATATCTAGATAACATGTAGCACCTTGTTCTCCTTATACTCTTTTTTAAATCAAGACAGGCTTCTTATAAAGAAGTTGATATTAAAGGAATTTCAACAGTATCGTTGATGGTCAACATTTCGCAAATTATATGCTCGTTGTAACGATCTAATTTACCAATACAACCTGCCGTTGTGTCAAATTATATCTAATGTTTTTATTACTAATTATTAGGTCATTCTTTACACACTGGTGTTGACTGCGGACCACTCCGTTTTTTATGGCTTATGGTAGTTGTGACCGGTCAACAGGGGATGCTTAGTCAGCCGATAGGGAATGCGTACCATTCTTAAACACCTGTTCCCATGCATGGTTTACCTAGGGGTCTATGTTGGTCTAACTCTTAATTTTGTATTGCTTATCAACATTGTTCATTATCTTCACCTCCTCTGCTTACAATTAATTCTTATGTATGTAAATATATTTACAGTGTCTCTAACTTCGTCAATGAATCAAAAAGTCCATTTGCTAACGTTGCTATTTTATCTATCTCCAAGGATCTCAATCAAACATATTTCCTCATTAACCTTAATTGATCAACACTCCAATGATGAAATATATATTTTTCTAAACTTATTCTATTTGCGACAGCATGGTATTTGCACTATATTTGCCTCTGAACAAGTAATTTAAATCGATCATGAACGGTTTGTCTATTTTCTAAATATTATATTTTCCATTTAATTTGTTGATCAGAAATTATCCAGTCAACTCGATCTAAAAGCATCACATAATTGTTTAAGACACTCCTCTATCTGTGTTGTATATCTGAATCTCTATCTTTATTGATTTGGGATGTTAATGGTAAACGAACACATAACGTTTATGGCAGCTAAGAAAAATTAAGGCCCGTCACCATCAACTTCCTATATGTATGTAGAAATACCCCACTATCACTTGAGTATGGTATCTACGTTCCTCAAATGTTTCGAAAAACAAGCGCATTAGTGTTTGGTTAAATTTGGTTTGTAATTTCGCATTGACTCAAAACAATTTACCAACTTAAAGTTTATATAGATGCACGGGTGGCAACACCTTATAATCAAATTTGCACTATAACGTGAACCAATGTTGAAAAGTGACTGTCGCATTGAATTCTCCTTATTCTCATTTTGTATGTAATGTAAATACATATACTCTTATATTGTGTATATATTGAACACACCCCAAATCCTGTTTGGTGCCTCTTTTTACGCAGATCTAATAGGAACCTAACTTCAGTGGACTTTAAACCACCAGCCCATGCGGAATTCAGTTTGGACACGGCAGTATAGCAGGATTGACGTTTTCATACTTCTCTGCATATCAGTTTATATTGATCAACAAACTTTTTCCGATTCTAAACAAGGCGTATATATGATACAGCATATGATCCAGCTTTTCTGAGGTAAGGTGTTTTCTTTACTACTCAGCAGCTTGTCTATTGTTTTATGTTATTTTAACAGTACTAAAACATCCAGTTAGGGAGTTCCTTAGTGTTAACCTAATTTCATGCATGTGATTTTCATTCGTTTCAAAATGGTACTAATTGAAACAAGTGTTCAGTGTATGGTGCAGTATCATAGTCATAAAGTAGACTTTATCCAATATCTGTAAATGCATCGGAATGCAATGCAAAATTTCAATGTATTTATGGAGTCTTTCCAATAGACAAAAGTATAAATTTATTATCTTAATCAGAAAATATGTCCAGAATGTGTTTTCTGCAAATGAGATAATGTTGTGTGTGTATTTATGTGTAATGTAACGGTACTCAGTGCGTATAACTAATTTATTACAGTTTATGGATGTGTATCAAAACAGGTCCTCTCCCTGTGGTCTACTACATATATATTGATGTAACCAGTGTATGCAGGATGTGGAGAGTAATCGTATAGTACAAGAATAACCAAGCTACAGGAGTGGGTACACCGGTCAAACCCCACATAGGTCTAAGCTAATGAGCCAAGATCATGGACATTTGTGGAATTATTATTCTAAAATGATTAAATACGCAAAAGCATGATATTTGAACTACATTTGGTTTAAACAAGTGATACAATTCCACCGTGAACGATTTGTCTATTTTCTAATAATAATAATTTCCATTAAAACTTGTAGATCAAAAATTATTCAGTCATCTTGAAATGAAAACATCACATCATTCTCTATCTGTGTATTATATTTAAATATCTTTCTTTATTGATTTGGGACGTTAATGGTAAACAAATACATATGGTTTATGGCAGCTAGGAAAAATTATGGTCCGCCACCATCAACTTACTATAACTATATATTTTGTATTGCTTGTAGGAGTTATGAGATTGATCACTGTTCGTTATCTTCACCTTGCATGTATGTAGAAATATTTCACTATCACCTGGAATGATATCTACGTCGTCCAACTGATTCAATAAACAAGCGCATGTTCTGCGTATGATCGATTTGGTTTGTAATTTCCCATTAGCCCAAATTAAATTCCCAACTTATAGTTTATATAGGTGTACGGGTGGCAACACCTTAGAGGCAAATTTACATTATAATGAGAACTAATGTTGAAAAGTAACTAGTAATAAGTCCAACGTACAGTTGCTAGTCCTTCAACTCTACCTATAGAGATACCAACACCCTTTTACCTATTAACAAAATCATTTTCAATCCTATGTGGATTGGATATTTCCACATGAACTTCAAATAAAAAACCCGCAACATATACATCTACAAATGCTTTGTACTTAGTTATTTTATTGAAAATAAATCTTTACGACAAACTAACGACACACCAAACTATTTTAGCTTCTCCATCAGCTTCCAATATCTACATAACATGTAGCAGTATTCCATTGTAACCTATATATGATGTTTACTATCTCAACTGATTCGATACCCAAAACCTTGTTCTCCTTATGATCTGTTTTATTAAGGCAGGTTTCTGACAAACAATTGCAAGTTGATATTACAGGACATGCAACAGTCTCGTTTAAGGAGACCATTTTGCGAATTATATGCTCATTATAACGATCTAAATTACCAATACAACCTGCTATTGAGTCAAGTTATGTCTAATGTGTTTCATACTAATTGATAGGTCATTCTTTACACACTGGTGTTGACTGGAGGGCCCATGATAGATGTGACCGGTCGACAGGGGATCCTTACTTTTCTTGAACACCTGTTCCCATGTCTGGTTTACCCAGGGGTCCATGTTTGTCCAACTCTTAATTTCGTATTGCTTATAATAGATATAAGATTCATCACTGTTTCACATTGTTCATTATCTTCACCTCCTCTGCATACAAATAATAATTATGTATATAGATATACTTACAGTGTCTCTAGCTTCGTCAATGCATTAAAAATTCCATTTGGTAACGTTGCTATTTTATTTCCCCACAAGGATCTGAATCAAAAATATTTCCTGATTAACCTTAATCGATCAACGCTCAAATGAAGAAATAAATCATTTTCTAGACTGATCCAATCTGCGACAGCATATTTTGCACTAAATTTGGTTTTAAACAAGTAATTTCAATCCATCACAAACGGTTAGTCAATTATCTAATAATTATATTTTGTTTTAAACGTGTTGATCAGAAATTATCCAGTCAACTCGAAATAAAAACATCACAGAATTCTCTATCTGTGTTTTATATTTGAATTTCATTCTTATTGATTTGGGACGTTAATGGTAAACGAACACATAAGTTTTATGGCAGCTAAGAAAAAAAATAAGGTCCGTCACCATCAACTTCCTATATGTATGTAAAAATAGTTCACTATCACATGTGTATGATATCTGCGTCACCCAAATGATTCGATAGACAAGCGCATCTGTGTATTATTGATTTAGCTTTTTAATTTCTCATTGACTCAAAAGAAATTCCCAACTTATAGTTTGTATAAATGAACAGGTGGAAACATACTTATATGCAATTTACTTTAAAATCTGAACCGATATTGAAAAATGAATGTTAAGTTAAATTCCCCATATTCTCATTTTGTATGTAATGTAAATACTATTCTCTTATTCTGTGTATATAACACACCTCAAATTCTGTTTGGAGCCTTTTTTATTGTGCCCTAATTGGAACCTCACTTCACTGGACTTTAAACCGCCAGTCGGTGCTGAATTCAATTTGGACACGGCAGTCTAGCAGAAAGGACGCTTTTATACTTCTCTGTATAACAGTTTATATTATTCAGCAAACTTTCCCCATTTCTATACATGACATATATGTAAAGCTGCATATAATCCAGCTTCTCTGAGGCAAGGTGTTTTATTTACTACTCAGCCATTTGTATATTGTTTTGTTATTTTAAAAGTCATAAAACATCTAGTTACGGAGTTCCTTTGTGTTAACTTAATTTCATACATGTGATTTTCATTAGTATCAAAATGACACTACTGTATATCAGGTTTTTTTCCGCGTCATATTTTTCCCGCGAGTTCAGAACCTAAAACAGTATATCAAATCTACGCGAATGAAATATTCATTATTTCAAAGTTATAGCGAAAAAATAATTCACGATTATTTAAACTTATAAAGGAGTTGAGGGGAGAAGCCAGCATTTTTACCTATAACTCGTAATTGTTTATGTAAAATTCAGTCAATGAAACGATTTACAAGATTTCGTAGTTACTGTCGCAATTATAATCAAATCTGAATATGGATGATATTCCTATTTCTCTGAATCCATCTCGGACCATTTCGAGTTTTGTTTGCACGTAATCATAGAACTTTGTCAGCCATTTTGCTCCAAGTGGCTTGATCCAGGTGAGAAATAAATCGAACCACACCTCGTCAATTTTTAAAGACGCGCTCCGGGGATCACCCTCCTGTGCTGCGAACCAGTTTTCAAAAAGAATTGTACACTTTCGTTTACACTCAAATGTATTGTAAATATGCACAATTTGCCGGTATAGTAACATAAATTATTGTTCGTTAACTATAATAATACTCATACAAAATATATATCGATAATTATTTTCAGTTTGAAACGATAAACCATGCACTGTTACATGTATGAGTAGCTCAGGTATAATTATATATTGATTGAAGCAAAGAACGTGGCCCATTTCAATAGATTGTCATATTTTGAATATAAACACCGAAGCGTACACACCTGTTACTTGGCGATTATCAGATATAGGGGGAACTGAACACAGAACTTTCACCGCACTATTACCTTATGCTATATAACTCTACTACAAAAACAAAACTTTGACTCAAATTTACTAGGATTTATTCTCCGCGATTCAGAAATCGTCGCGAACAAAGCGGAAAATAGATACACGAGGAAAAACCCTGATATACGGTAATTGAATCAAGTGTTCACTGTATGGTGCGGCATTGTAGTCATCAAGTAAACTTTGTCCCACATGTGTAAATGCATAACAATGCAATGTAAAACTTCTATGTGATTGTGGAGTAAAAGGTATACAGAGCCTTTCCAATTGACAAAAGTATAAATGTATATTCTTAACAGAAGGTATATCCAGGATATTATCTGGAAATAAGCTAATGTTGTGTGTGTATTTACGTGTAATGTAACGCCACTCTGTGCGTATACATAATATACATGTATTACATTTTATGTACAGCTAAAAAGTGATGTTCATTTCTTAAATAGATACTGCTAATTTTTAGTTTTAATTTGTGTGGATATCATATCTACCTTGCTATGCTGCTTCCTTGCAATGACACAGTAACTGGGATTGCACCAGAGAATCGCGCACCCCGTGTACATGTTGTATATTGTATTGTACGACTTCCACACACTCATTGCACGAACGAACGTTGCTAATCGGACATTAAACGTACTGTAATTTAAGTTTGTTGTGCAAACAATTAATTTTACAAATAGTGTAGTGTCGTGGGGCATTCAAAGGACTTTTCAGAGCTCTCGAACGACTTTGGGAGATCGCACATGGGCTATTATAAAAGTATTCGATAATCTAACAATTTTCATACGACCATCATACAAATTTCCCCGAACCTCTTTACAATAAATCGTGTAAAAATAGCACTGAAATATAAACAATATGCAATAACTTCTTGAGATGCCCTAAATCGTACAGAAAACAACATACTAAATAATCACACGACGACCGTTGCCAATGTAAACCGAGTTTTATAGAAGAGTTCTTCTCATTATACAACAGGGGGCGATAACCGTCCAACATGCGTTGAATTATCGATATCACACACGTTTTAATTATGTGTTTGTAAATGCTGAAGATTGTGCAACTACTAGTAATTGAGATGGATTAGCGGAACTATTTGCCCCAGTGATAGGAGCAATGCAAATACATTGTGACATCGGAATAGAAAAACTGCACATGAAGAGCATAGCCATGTTTTTAATGACTGAAGACCGTCCATGGAGTTAATGTGGGTCAGTACGTTTCTACTTGCTACGATAATCATAGATTTGTTTCTTAAAGTTGACGAAAACGACGATGAAGTTTTCATTACTTTTTTGCACGGAAGACAGAAACATTACCAGGAGCGCGAACCTTGTTTAAATTGTCAAGTAATCCTGATGAGCTACGAGTTTCACAAATTAAAGCAAATAACGAAGTCTCTGAACCCATTAATCATGACAGAATTGGAAATAAATTTTAAAAAGGAAAAGCAACGACAAAGTGTGCGTTTAAAGTAACAGAGTAAAAGGGTCTGATGTTTGATGGTTATAACGTACTCTGTATTGCTTGAAATGTTGTCATGTTGTTGGATAAGGAATTCAGGTAATAAATGACATCATTAGAGGTAGTAAAGGTGTTTTAAAGACAATAAGAGAATTTATCTTCAATTACTCATCTAAATATTCATTAGTTTTAGTATTTAATTGCTAAATGATAATCTGGTAAACTACGCTGCGTTTCTTGTAATCTACTTTCCTTATGTTTTTCAGTGACTTTAGTATGACATCCGCATTTGAGGAGTCTTTAGAATAAGTTTTTTTTTAATATCAATTTCTGATTAGATTAACGTTTGTAATAGAACCTATTTGAAAGTTTGCAATGATTTTTAAGATAACCAAAAGAAAAAGCGATATATCCGAGTGAACTCGAAATAAAGACACCACAGAGTCGTCCGCTCCTGCGCCATACTTAGATATTTTATTAAAAGTGGATATTAACGGCAAACCAACAGCTCGATTTTACGACAAACGGGATTATTTCAACTTCTCCATCGTCAACCCATATTGATGTAACAATATTTCATTAAAACCTGCGTATGGTCATTTTATATCTCGACTGATTCAATACACAAGAGCTTATACTGTGTATGGTTAGTTTTTGAATTGAATCAGGCTACTGACAATGCCTCGTTTAAAGTCAACTTCTATCGTCGTTATAACGATCTAGTTTGCAAATACAACCTACAGTTGTGTCAAATGATGTCTGACATGTTTCATATTGATTGTTAGGCCGTTCTTGGTACACTGATGTTGACTACGGATAACATCGTTTACCTGATCAAGATATAGGGCTCACGGCGGAGGTGACCGGTCAATAGGGGATGCTTACTAATTCAAGGCTCCAAGTCCCACATCCGGTATATCCAGGGGTCTGTGTTTGCCCAACTCTCTATTTTGTATTGTGTGTATGAGTTGTAAGATTGGTCACTTTTCGTTATATTCACCTTTCATTAATATGCAATTTTCGATATATCAGCTCTTTTATGATGGAGGTTCATTCACTATTCTTTCATTATGCTAGATATAACGATTAGAGTGTGAAAAAGTGAAGAAACAAACAGTGACCAATTTCAATCTAAACAATGAAATTATGTGATGTAAAATATAGCAGTAATCAAGGATGACGAACATTGTATATATATATATATATATATATATATATATATATATATATATATATATATATACATACATGTAAAAGTTTGATCCCTATTATGGCCCCAAACTACTCCTGCGGGCCAATTTTTATTGAATCTGGACTGTCAGGAAGCTTTCATGTGAATGTAAACTGTTCTAGGCCAGTGATTTTTCAGATTTTTTAAATGATTATCCCCATATATTTGTATGTAAAAGTTTGATCCTCCTATTGTCGCCTCATCTTACACCCGGGGGCCATGATTTTGATAACATTAAATCTGCACTATGTCAGGAAGGTTTCTCGTAAATTTCAACTTTACTGGACCAGTAGTTTTTAAAGAAGATTTTTAAAGATTTCCCCTATGCAAAACGTTGATTTCCTAATGTGGTCCATCCTATCCTCGAGGGCCATTGTTTTAACAAACTCCAATATGCACTATTTCAGAAAGCTTTTATGTCAATTTCCATTTTTTGGCCCAGTAGTTTTTTAGAAGATTTCAAACAATTTTCCCTATATATTTCTATGTAAAAGTTTGATCCCCCCTTGTGGCCCTGTCCTCGCTCCAGGGCCATTATTTTTACAAATTTGAATCTGCACTGTGTTAGGAAACTCTCATGTAAATATCAGCTGTTCTGGGTCAGTGGTTCCTTGAGAAGAATATTTTAAAAGATTTTCCCTATATATTTGTACAGTGTATGTAAAACTTTGATCGCCCATTGTGGCCCCATCCAACCCAGGGAGCATACTTTTAACAAATTTGAATCTGCATTATTTCAGGAGGCGTTCACGTAAATATCAATTTGTCTAGCTCAGTGGTTCTTGAGAAGATTTTTAAAGATTTTTGCTACATATTTGTATGTAAAACTTTGATCCCTATTGTGAACTCATCCAACTCCCGGGGCCATGATTTTAACGGACTTGAATCTGCACTATCTTAGGATGCTTTCACGTAAATGTCATCTTTTCTGTCTCAGTGGTTCTTGAGAAGAGGATTATGAAAGATTTTTTTCTATATATTTCTATGTAAAATTTTGATCCCTTATTGTGGTCCGATCCAACCGCCGGGGCATGATTTTAACAGACTTAAATCTGCACTATATCAGGAAATTTTCACGTGAATTCGTAAATTTCAGTTTTTCTGGCCCAGTGGTTCTTGAGGAGAAGATTTTTAAATGACCCCATTAATTGTAATTATTTCCCCTTTCAAAGGGACATGACCCTTCATTTGCACAAACCTGAAATCCCTTTACCCAAGGATGCTTTTGGCCGTGTTTGGTTGAAATTGATTACAGGGTTCTGGAGCAGAAATCGAAAATATAAAAAAAATTACAGACAGACGGACAGACGACAGATATTGAACAGACAGTATATTCATATGTTCAGAGTGGACACTGTTTGACCTAAAAATCAATAGGGACCCTCTTCTACTCATAACCAACCAACATATGAAATATCATAGCGATCAAGTGAATTGTTCCCAAGATATTGAGCGAACATGAGGTCTGCCAAACGACAAGTACAAAGTAACATTTTCTTCTTTGAAAGGGGCATAAGTAATTGTTTACATAATCTCATATACGGTCACATCAATTTAGAAATATATTTCTTTCCCATAACATTAATGGGCTTCCATAATTCTAGAAAAAAATACAATCGGAATAATGCATTATGCTTATAAATTTACGCTCGTATTTAACCAAATGTATTACGCACTTTTCAGTATTTTTATGAGAAGGGATACATACAACATACCACAAAAGGTTTTTGACTCATTTTGTTCGCCTCGTTGTTTACTTATTTAAAAGTGTAAAATGGTTTTTAAAAAATCATCTTTCACCCTATAACTAATTATTATGAAATAGCCAATTGAAATTGATCACCGAGTAATTTTTAAAACTGCCATGATATTATGATACCGTGAGTAACACATGTTTTGTGTACACGTCCTTTGTCACTTGATTTGTCAGATTTCTGCATGTTGCACGTTTTTCATGGGTATGGGAATATGCGATTACTTGTTAGTTTTATCTTCTCCTTTGCAGTAAACGACAGATGTACTTACCCATCTAAATGCAGCGACGTTTAAGAAGCTTACGTTTGAATTCTATCATATTATCGTGAAGTTTAATGTGATTATACACATGAACAATGGTATTTCCACAATTTACAGGCCCCAAAAAGGGGATGCATATATTAAATATATTCGGCAAAATACGGTAGACCTATATGTGATAATCTATATGTGACTGTAGAATAGTCTGAAAGCGAAAACATAACAAACTGAACGTGCGCTCTTCGTCTCATCCCAGTAGATGCCCGCAGAAATAGTCACATGGTTTAAGCTTTGATACACTTTCTAAGAGGCATCGACGGGGAGTATGATAGGTCGTAATAGATCAATACCGTTTTCAAATATTTACATGTACTATGCTTTCAAACCGAAGAAAGCGAAATATTACTTTCTTTACTATAAAATATTTACTTACAAGTTATTTGTTTCATGTTTACGAATCTATTTTCGTTCTTGATATATTTAAACACACAATTTGCTTACACCATGTATTCATGCGCAACATGAATGACCGAATGTTTACTATTATTTGCTCGGAACACCCGGGTATTTTAATTCAAAATTCATTCAAAAAAAAAACTTTCGATAAAAGTGGACAATATCGCAATCGAATATGTATCGTGTGCAAAACTACTTGGTGTTTATATTGATAGATGTCTCACGTGGTCTGAACATGTTGAAGTTTTAACCAAAAGACTTACAAACAAAATAGGTGTGTTATCTAGATTACGTTCATTCTTGTCAACTGAATTATTACTGAAAAATTGTAATACAATTGTTTTTCATCATTTTAACTACTGTTATACAGTGTGGGGCAATATGAAAAACAAGGACGGTCTTTACAAATTATGCAAACTTCAAAAACAAGCTGCTAGAGTGGAATTTAAATAGAAAGATTTATACACCTACAACAGAAATGATGCAGCAACTTAGATGGATGCATCTGTCAAACTATTTTGTATAGGGAACTATCATTCTTGTCTTCAAAATTTTACATAGTCCAACCCCCGATTATTTAGATGTTTTTCAGTATGTTCATGAAATTAGCAGTAGATCTACCAGATTAAGTCAAAGTAATTCATTATATATCCAGAGAGCAAAGACACAATAGTTTAGAAGATATTTTACAATTTACGGTTCGTAGTTATGGAATAATATGCCAGCATTTTTAAAATGTTACCCAACATTGGAAACTTTTAAATCCGCTTATCTTAATTTTTTTTTCATTCGGGAAGTTAAAACCATATAGATATGTTTTTGATTATTTTCAGCTTTATTTTTATTTGTTTATTTATTTATTGTGTTTTATTTTCAGTTTTAAATATGTAAATAACATACATGTATGTATACAAATTACCTTCATATACTTTTTTATATTGTATCTGTATAATACTGCTGTCTCTATACATGTTTTCAGGACCACAATGTAAACTAGTTTTAAACTAATTGTGCTATCCTGTTTTTAAAAAGAACATTATTATTATTATTATATTAAGCTTAATTGATCAACACTATAATGATGAAATATATTATTCGGTACACTGATTTAATGCACGAGCGCATAAGTATGAATTTAAATATGGGAATTAGATCCATCAACCAAGGTTGATGTATTTTCTAACAAATATAATTTCTATACATATATTCAATAGAAATAACCAGGTCAACTCCAAAATAAAAGAACACAGAGATGTTGTTTTATATTTAGATCTTTTTATTTACAGAATGGAGAAGTTAATGGTAAATGAACTTATATTTATTCAATTAATTCAAAAACTTTTATTTGAGAAGAAAAAATCTCTCGCTGTGACCTTCAATTCGACTTTTAGATATATCGATGACGTTTTGTTTATTAGCAATGATAGCTTTCATTCATATGTCGATTTGATATCTCCCTGTAAGCTGGAAATAAAGGACACCACAGAGTCGTCCACTTCTGTTTCATACTTAGATATTTTATTGAAAGTAAACATTAACGGGAAACTGACAACTCAACTGTATGACAAACGGGATGATTTCTGCTTCTCCATCGTCATCTTCCCATATTTATGTAGCAATATTCCATTATCACCTGCATATGGTGTTTATATATCTCAACTGATTCGATATGCAATAGCTTGTTCTGCGTATAGTCAGTTTTTAAATCGAGTTAAGCTACTGACAAGCAAGTTGATGGTACAGGGATTTCAACAGTCTCGATTGAAGTCAGCATTTTGCAAATTCTATGGTCGTTATAACGATCTAGTTCGTCAGTACAACCTGGCATTGGGTCAAATGCTGTCTGACGTGTTTCATACTGATTGTTAAGCCGTTCTTGGCACACTGATTTTGACTGCGGATAACTCCGTTTACCTGATCAGGATATAGGGCTCACGGCGGGTGTGACCGGTCAACAGTGGATGCGTACTCCTCCTAGGCACCTGATCTCACCTCCGGTGTGTCCAGGAGTCCGTGTTTGCCCAACTATCTATTTTGTATTGCTTATAGGAGTTATGAAATTGATCACTGTTCGTTATCTTCACCTTACTTACATTTTATGGCAAATGGGATAATTCCAGGTTATCCATCATTAGTTCAAATATCTATGTAGCGATATTCCATCATCACGTAGTTATCGTACCGATGTATTCCAACTGATTCATTTTACTAGTGCATTTGTTTTTTCTTCTGATCAATTTGGATTGTAAATTTGCACTGCCTCAAAATAACATCTGAAACATTGAAGGGCGAGGATAACGGACAGTGATCAATTTTATGAGAGATCAGATAGAATAATTTCTTCGGACAATTGAATTTGTATGAGCAACTGAAATAATTTTGCATCATTCATTATAAGATATATCACTGTTCTTTGTTTTCACCTTTCATTGGGTAAAGTAACACAAATCAAGACCAATTTCAAATTAACACTTTTCGTACAATTACTCTCATCGACAATATTTAATTGTCATACAAATAATCGGTATCTATATAGATATCCTTACAATATCCATAGTTTCGTCAGTGTACCGATGATTCCATTCTTTAACGTTTTATGTACTAATTAAGTTTCATTGATCAACACTACAATGATGAAATATATTATTCTGTAAACTGATTTAATACACGAGCGCATAAGTATGGCTTTAAACATGGGAATTAGGTCCATCGGCCACCATTTATTTATTTTCTAACAAATATAATTTTCATACATATATTGAATAGAAAATAACCCAGTGAATTCCAAAATAAAACACCACAGAGATGTTATTCTATATTTAGATATTTCTTCTTTACAGAACGGAGACGTTGATGGTAATTGAACTGATATCCTTTATGGCAAATGGGATATTTTCACGTTCTCTATCATCAGTTCCTATATCTATGTAGCGATATTTAATTATCACCTATTTACCGTACCTGTGTCTCTCAGTTGATTCATTTCATTAGCGCAATTTTTGCTTATGATCTATTTGGATTGCAATTGAGCACCGCCTCAAAATAACAAAGAATGAAAGGCGAAGACAACGAAAAGTGATCAATCTCATAACTCCTATAAGCAATACAAAGCAGAGAGTTGGGCAAACACGGATCCCTGGATATACCAGAGGTGGGATCGGGTGCATAGGAAGAGTAACTACCCCCTGTCGATCGGTCACACCCACCGTGAGCCCTATATCTTGATCAGGTAAACGGAATTATCCGTAGTCAAAAACAGTGTGCCAAGAACGGCCTAACAGTCGGCATGAAACACGTCAGACAGCATTGGACCCAATCTTTTATTACGCCAATATATAGATACACATATTATCTACCTATGCTGTGAATATCAAATAATTCGCATCATTCATAAGGGAGTTACAGACATTTTAGTATTATCCAATCAAAATGAAGCGCACGTGCAAGTGCATGCAGATTGGTAATTGTGACCATTTAGATCAGTTAAGGATATCAATACCTACCTAAGACATGGATTTCAAACCATTTCCACGAACAACAAAAAGTGAGACTGGTTACAAAGTTAGAGTACGAAAATCGTTTTTCACATCTACAAATGATATACTATCATCCTATAAAGGTTTCATATCGATCCCTTGTATATTCTGATTTTCCAATTTTTATACCCAAATTATAATGCACGTGCGTGTGCGTGCATGCATGTGCGAACAAAATGACTATCGTTCTGCACATTTACAAACACCATACTACCACCCTTGAAAGTTTCATATCAATACCTTTTGCAGTTTCTGGGAACACTCCCAGACACAAAAGTACCGGAGAAAAATAATAATAATAACTACACTCGATCTCGTTGCGAGCAACGAGTAGGTCTTCCATCCAATTTCTGACGAGACAGGATATTAACTGGAATAATTCAATTAGTGAAGATTGACTTGATATGAAAGGAATAAATATCTACATTATTAAAAATAGAGCGATAAACAAATAAAAGATATTATTTGTCAATGATAAACAACATACGTTTTATTTCATTCACTTCCGGTATCTCTGAAGTCCATAAAACGACTAAAAAGTCCACATTGAGCGTGCAGAAATCCCCACTAAAAGTCTTGATGAAAAATACAGAATTTTTGGACAAATTCCGGTTTCTAATAATCAACTTACGTTTGAAATAATATGACTTGTTATACTCTACTAGACGATATTATGAGCATTGGAAATGAAAAAAATGAAAAATTACATATTTAAGCTACTTCCGGTGGACGACCGAATTGACGGAAACGTAAGTTAAACTCGTATGTTACGTATACAAGTCACCATTTAACAACCCTGAAATGTTCAAGACTCAATATTAGACCGTTTACGAGAAAATAGCCGCAGAAAATATTAACAAATATTGGACATATCTCACAAATGACAGTGAATTTTGAAAAACAAATTGACGGTGATCTTAAAATGGATAATGTTAATAATATATGTGAAAATCATATTAAACACATGATTTACAAGCGTGATTTATGAGGACAAAGAAATAACCATTTTTTGAAGTTTTTCTCAATAAACCGGAAGTTGCTGTTTTAACTTCCGGTAAGTATTGCACTTTTGAAACTATAAAAGAAACCTTATTTCATCATGCCAATTTCGTCTCAAGCACAGAGTTTTGAAATTTGACGTTTTCTTTGTTCACTTCCGATGACGATCGGAAGTGACGGCCAAAATAATTATATGTGTATGTCACATCTGTCAAGATCTATTATCTCTAAAAGTGAAATATTTGAACGTTTATGACAAAACGCCTTGACAAAATCTCTTTTTAAAATCGAAAATCGGACATATCTCACGTATTGAAGAAACATTTTGGAAAAAAAATGGACGTTACTCTAGAAATAGATAATGTCAATAATATATGTGAAAATCAAATCAAAGACTTGATTTATTAGCGAGATATATAGTGACAAAGAAAGACCAATTTTTCAACATTTCTCTCCATAACGCGGAAGTTACTTTTTTTAACAGTAAGTGTTTTTCCGGCAAGTATCACATTTTCTGAAACTATTAAAGAGACCTAATCATACCATGCCAGTGTCGTTTTAGACGCATAATTTTGAATTTGACGTTTTCTTCGTTCACTTCCGGTGACGAGCGAAATTGACGGCCGAATAAATGATATGCGTATGTCACAACTTGAAGTCGAGATATATCATCACTGATATATTGGACATAATTAACGACCGGAAGTAAATATCGAAAAAAGAAAAGGAATTTAGTTCATTTTATGGTGCATCTTTCCTGAAAGTTTGATAAAAATCTGTCAGGTTATTTCCAAGAAATGGCGTGCACAAAATCGGGAAAAAACAATAATAACAATAATAATAATAATGACAAAAAAGAGGACAAGAAACATAAGAATAAGAAAAAAGGTCTTCATTTGGAAACGGAAGACCTTAATAAGACCTTAATAAGAAAGAGAGTAAAAACAATATGTTCCAAAACTTTGTGTGATAATAATAAGAAACAGAGTAAAAAATGTTCCCAAACTTAGTTCGGGAACATAATAATAATGATAATAATAATAAGAAGAAACAGAGTAAAACAGTGTGTTCCCAAACTCTGTTGGGGGAATATAATGGAGAAAAAAAAGATGCACAGTCTGGGATACATTGTATAGAGAATTGTTTTAAAATTTGACCTACCAAAGCAATACAAAATAGACAGTTGGGCAAACACGGACCCTGGACACACCAGAGGTGGAATAAGGTGCCTAGGAAGAGTAAGCATCCTCTGTGTGATGTAAAACATCGATATTGATTTTATTTTGTTACACATATCGTATGGAAAAGAGAAATATTAATCTCTATTGATCAGTCAATCAAGAAATCATTTTGTTCAACAGCACCCTGACTAGGCAAACACGTACTCTGAAGTTGATTTTAAAAAGATGTTGGATGTTCTCACTAAAAATATATATCCGTAGTCTTTGGTGACCAGGTCTTCTAACGGTCTGTTAGAATTCAAATGGACACGAATTATGCTCCTTTGTTAGCTGATCTGTTTTATATTCTCATGAAGTAGAATTTATTCAAAGGATTCTACATGACAAATAACATCTTTCCTGGCCTTCAAATAGTCATTTCGATATATTGTGAAGTCGAAATAAAAGAAACCATATAGCCTTCTATTTCTGTATCGTACTTAGAAATGTTATTGAACATACATTTTAAAAGGAAACTAGGCACTCAACCTGATGAAAAACACGATGACTTCAGCTTCTCCATCGTTAACCTTGATTTATATCTATTTAGCAGTATTCAATTATCACTTTTATTAGGTATGTATGTGCCTGAATTGCTATGCTTATGATATTTTTTTTTAATCGAGGCAAAATCCTCAAAAAAAAGTTTATATTGCAGGAGTCTCAACAGTCTCGATTAAAGTCAACATTTCGCAAAATATATGCTCGTTACAACGATCTAACTTACCAGTACAACCTGTCGTTGAGTCAAATTATGTCTAATATGTTCCATACTAATTGTTAGGCCATTCTTTACACATTAACGTTGACTACGGATCACTCCGATTATAGGGCTCATGGTGGATGTGACCGGTCGACAGGGGATACTTAGTCGGTCAATAGGGAATGCTTACCCTTCTTAAACACCTGTTCCCATGTCTGGTTTACCCAGGGGTCCATGTTTCTCCAATTCTTAATTTTACATTGCTTATAATACATGCAGATATAAGATTCAACACTGTTCAACATTGTCTATTTTCTTCAATTCCTCTGCATACAAATAATTGTTATGTATACATATATACTTACAGTTTCTGTAGCTTCGTCAATGCATCAAAGATTCCATTTGGTAACGTTGTTATGTCATTGTTACCCAAGTTTCTGAATGAAAAATATTTCCTGATTAATCTTAATTGATCAACGCTCAAAGGATGAAATATATAATTTTCTAAAATGATTCAATACGCAAATGCATGCTATTTGCAGTAAACAAGTAGTTTAAATCTATCATGAATGGCTTGTCTATATTCTAAAAATTATATTTTCCATTTGGTCGAGGCCTCTGCTGGTGGACTGTTAGTCCCCGAGGGTCTCTACAGCCCAGTAGCTAAGTACTTCGTTACTAGTTTGAAAATACGGAAGCATATTTAATTGCTGTTATAAAATTTAGAAATTCATTTCAAAATTAAGGATTATCTCCCTCATGCATAGCTCTTATCCTTAGACGAATTTGACTCCACTTTTTGGGCACGCTGTTTTTGGCTATAATAGCTCTAAAACTTCATTGTTATTTCGGATTTCAAACATTTCAGTTGAGTATCATCACTGGAGAGACATTATTTGTCGAAATGCGCATCTGGTGCATCAAAATTGGTACCGTATAAATTTTACATTATGACCCCTGGGTCGAGGCCTCTGCTGGTGGACTGTTAGTCCCCGAGGTTCTATACAGCCCAGTATTTAAGTACTTCGCTATTAGCTTAAAAATACGGATGTATATTTAATTGGTACCGTATACGTTTTATATTGATCAGAAAGTACCCAGTCAACTCGATCTAAAAGCATTACATAATTTTTAACACACTCCTCTATCTGTGATTTATATCTGAATCTCTCTTTTTTTTTTATTATAATTTATTTTTTTTTCCATATTCACATAATCATCAGTAATAGTTATGAAGATACATATTAATCATTTTATACATTCTCACAATCTTTCACACTACTAGTTCAGCATTATTGGTTGAATACTTCTTATTCTAGGTTACAGATCAAAAATAATGTTCCAGTTTTCCCAAAGTCTGTCAAATTTCAAAACTTCACATGATTTAATTGCTACAAAATTTTCAACTTTGTATTTGAAAGAAAGATAATATATCAGCCCAGTGATATGAGGAATTTTGTTTTGTTTTGAACAATTGAAAACATATTGTTTGGTATACATAATTATGAAATTAACAACTTTATTACACAAACTGAGAGGTGTTTCACCCAAAATAACATTACTAACATTAAAACCAATTCTTTTTTATGTTTTTTTTCTGAAAATATGCATGGAAAGATTATTCCACAGTGCTAAAGTATAAGAACAAGACATAAAGATATGTTGCATTGTTTCTACATTTTCTTTACAAAACGAACAACAGTCATTTGAAATTATACTGATTTTCTTGGGGTAATATTTCGTAGGAAGAAGCTGGTAAAGAATTCGGTACTGCAACCACTGAACTTGGGTATCAGTACTTGTTTTAAAACAAACTTTAAACAGCTCTTTGACAGAAACATTGCCTTCTAAATGTAAAACTTGTACGGTACCAATTTTGACGCACCAGATGCGCATTTCGACAAATAATGTCTCTTAAGTGATACTCAACCGAAAGTTTTAGATCTAAATATAGCCAAAAACAGCGTGCCAATCAAGTGGACAGATAATTCAGTGTTCCATTTTTGAATTGATTTGGGTATGAGATCATTACTACTTATCATATCATATAACACTCTGGAACATTTATCATTCAACAGTATAAATTCAAAGTAAAAAGGAATAAATGGTATACAATTTTCTTTAACATCTGATCTCTTTACAGACAAAGTCTTTAAAAACTTAGATATAGTACTGGTAATACTGTTGTATTGCATTGTACATACATTTGCTAGTCTAAATTTTTGTGAAAAATCTTGTAGTAATAAAAGAATTCCATATTTATCTAAAAAGTCTCCAATTATTTTCACACCATGTTGATACCATGTTTTAACATAAATGTCTTTATTACCAACACACATATTTGTGTTATGCCATACTGGAATAGAACTGAGTTTTTGCATGAAATACTTTTCATCCATTTCTCGAATCATTGCTAACCATGATTGAAAAACATCACGCCAAAAATCATTGCTATGGTTTATAATAGTATAAATATATTCATCTCCAAAATATATCACATTTTTTACCACCTCACTGCCATGTACTGCCAAAGAATATCCACCCATGGTTTGTGACTGTTTGTTAATGTTTTAATCCAAAAACATTTTAAAGACATTATAAAATTGTTCACCTCAACCATTTTCACGCAACCTTTTAAGTAATCTTAGGTGACAATTTGTCTCTTGACCTTGTCAATCTTTGAATTCCATATAATTTAAAAAAAAAACAGTTATTCAGAAAAGACAAGATATCTTTATCAGGATTTGGTAGTGTAATAAACAGATGGTTTAGCTTAGGTAAAATCAGTGATTTGGTGACTGTGACTCGACCAATGGGGGTGAGTATTCTTCTATTCCACTGGCGTATCAACGCTTTAATTTTTGGTATCTGAATATTATAATTTAAATCGACTATTTTTTTTTCATATCCACAGAAAATTCTATTCCTAGTAAGTTGAAAGTAGTGCATCCCCACTCTAGTTTCCATCTTGTGTGGTGATATACTTGACTAGAGAATTTTTCAGAGCCTATCCAAACAATTTTTGTTTTTGAGCTGTTTATTTTTAATCCAGAGAAACTTGATTAGTAATCTATAGTGTCAAGTGCAGCAAAAAGAGATTTTGGTGAACCATCAAGAGCCAAAGTTGTGTCGTCAGCATATTGGGAAATTTTGTGTTCGTTACCATTCACTATTATACCTTTGATATCTGTATTCTGTTTCACAAGAATAGCTAAAATTTCTGCACAAAGAATAAATAAATAAGGAGGAATAAGGTCGCCTTGTCTACAGCCTCTCTATATATCAAATTGCTCTGATTGGAAACCACTTTGTAATACAGATGTTTTAATATTTGTATTTAAGGTTTTTATCCAAGTAATTATGCAATCCCCAAAACCAAAATAACTTAAAACCTTATATATAAAATTCAAAATCTATCAGTACAAGTAAACCTGGTGTGTTGCTGGATTCAGTGAAAGACATGAGATCATACACATACCTACTGTTTTCTCCTATGTACCTGCCTTTTATAAACCCAGACTGAGTTTCCGATATCAAATAATCTAAGGTAGATTTTATTCTATAACTGAGACACCCCGATATAAGTTTATAAAGCACATTTGGAAGAGTAATTGAACGTCAGTTTTTCAGAAATTGTCTGGCTTTGTCATCTTTTGGCAAACATGTAATAATCCCCAGTCTTTGTGATAAAGGGATTTCCTTTTTCTCAAAAATATGATTAACAGCTGATACAATGTGGTTTTTGAGGTCCTTCCAAAACAATTTAAAAAATTCTACGGTGGAGCCATCACTTCCTGGTGATTTATTATTTTTCATATTTTTAAGAACTGTATATATTTCACTTTCAGATATCTTGTCATCCAAAGAGTTTGAAGCTGTCTTGTCTAACCTAGGGGTGTCCGAGACATTTATGATATCTTCCAAATTTATATCTAAGAGATCTGAATCTTTACATGTGTAAAGAGTTTCATAAAAATCTTTGACATGATGAAGACTATCCGCTTGGTCATATATGACCTGATCTTTATGTGTTTCTACTTTTTTGATAGTTTTGTTTAAAAAATTACGGGATTCTAAAGAACAGAAATATTTACTAGGTTTTTCCCCTTCTTCTACCCATTTAGCCCGCGATCTAATGATGTGACCTTATAATTTTTCCTTCCTTACAATTTCAAGTTCAACCTTTTTTTCCTCTAAAAGTTTAAAATTAATGTTATAGTCCGACTCTATGATTTCAATCTCTTCCAGTAATTTTTTTTCAAGCCTGTCTCTTTCTTTTTTCTTAAAAGAAGAGTGTGAAATTGTTATACTTCGAATTTCCATGAGAACTTCGAGAAAAATACTATGATTGTTGTCTGTATTGAATCTCTCTTTTTATTGATTTGGGATGTTAATGGTAAACGAACACATAAGGTTTACGGCAGCTAAGAAAAATTAAGGCCCGTCACCATCAAATTCCTATATGTATATAGAAATATCCCACTATCACTTGGGTATGATATCTACGTTCCTCAAATGTTTCGAAAAACAAGCGCATTAGTGTTTGGCTAATTTTGGTTTCTAATTCCGCATTGACTCAAAACAATTTACCAACTTAAAGTTTAAATATATGCACGGGTGGCAACACCTTATAATCAAATTTGCCCTATAACGTGAACCAATGTTGAAAAGTGACTGTCGCATTAAATTCTCCTTTTTGGAACCTCTTTTTACTGTGCCCTAATTGGAACCTAACTTGATTGGACTTTAAACAACCAACCTGTGCGGAATTCAGTTTGGACACGGCAGTCTAGTAGGATTGACGTTTTCATACTTCTCTGCATATCAGTTTATATTGATCAACAAACCTTTTCCGATTCTATGCATGTCGTATACATGATACAGCATATGATCCAGCTTTTCTGAGGTAAGGTGTTTTATTTACTACTCAGCAGCTTGTGTATTGTTTTATGTTATTTTAACTGTCCTAAAACATCCAGTTACCGAGTTCCTTAGTGTTAACTTAATTCCATGCATGTGATTTTCATTCGTTTCAAAATGGTACTAATTCAAACAAGTGTTCAGTGTATGGTGCAGTATTATAGTCATAAAGTAGATTTTGTCCAATATCTGTAAATGCAATGTAAAACTTCAATGTCTTTGTGGAGTCTTTCCAATAGACAAAAGTATAAATGTATTGTCTTAAACAGAAGACATGTCCAGGATGTTATCTGCAAATAAGATAATTTTATGTGTGTATTTATGTGTAATGTAACGCCACTCAGAGCGTATAAATAATATATTACATTCTATGGATGTGTATCAAAACAGGTCCTCTCCCTGTGGTCTACTACAGTTATCCTCATATAATCAGTGTATGCAGGATGTGGAGAGTAATCGTATAGTACAAGGGCAAACAAACTCCAGGAGTGGGTACATCCGTCACACCCACAGAGGTCTACGCTAATGAGCCAAGATCATAGACACTTGTGGAATTAGGATCATGTTCTTTATGAGATATTGTACATAATAAACTCTTTATATCTACATTGTGACTTTTTAATGTGTTAGCTTGATATGGTTACAGTCAATTCGTCCATCGGTGATAGTGACCAGTAAATTCTTAGAACTATAGTTGTTAGATTATCAACTTTACATTTAGATACATCAACCACGTTTTACCTATTAACAAAATCATTTTCATTCATATATCGATTCGATATATCCACAAAAAAAAAATAATAAAAAACACCACATACAACTCTACACCTGCTTCGTACTTAGATATTTTATTTAAAATAGATCTTATCGGCAAACTAATGAAACAAGGTATGATTTGAACTTCTCCATTAACTTCCCATATCTACTTTACAGGTAGCACCTAGTCCATCATCAACTGTAAATAGTGTACATATCTACTCAACTGATTCGGAACGCAAAACCCTGTTCTCTTTATGATTTTTTTTTAAAGCAAGACGGGCTCGTTACAAAATTTCAACAGTCTTGTTTAATGTTAACATTTTGCAATTTATATGGTCGTTATAATGATCTAGTTTGCAAATACAACCTGTCATTGCGTCAAACAATGTTTGACGTGTTTCGTATCAATTGTGTTTTGTACACACTGATTCTAACTACCCATTATTCTGTTTTCATTATCAAGATATAGGACTCAGTAAGGATGTGACCGGTCACAGGTATGATTACTCTTTCTAACCATCTTATCCCAACTCTGGTATATCCAGGGGTCCGTATTTGTCGAACTCCTTTTTTTGTATTCCTTATTGGAAAGGTGAAGATAACGAATAATGATCGATCTCATAACTCATATAAGCGGGTCACACTCTCCGTGAGCCCTATATCCTAATCAGGTAAACACAGTTATCCGTAGTCAAAATAAGTGTGCCAAGAACGGCCTAACAATCGGCATGAAACACGTCCGACAGCATATGACCCAATGATAGGTTGTATTGACGAACTAGATCGTTATAACGACCATAGAAATTGGGAAATGCTCACTTCAATCGAGACTGTTGTAACCCCTGTACCATCACCTTGTTCGCCAATACCTTGCCTTGCTGTACTAATTGACCACACGAAAAACAAGATTTTGCTTCAGTTGAGAGATATGAACATCATATGCAGGTGATACTAGAATATTGTTACATAAATAGGGGAAGTTAACGATGGAGAAGGTGAACTCATCCTGTTTGTCATACAGTTGAATTGTCAGTTTGCCGTAAAAACTGTCATGAATTAATAAATCTAGTGCAATTCTATAGATCCGCCATATTTCTCTGATAATCCGCCATATTACTTTGATATTCTGTCGTTCTATGTATCAGTTTCGCATGGTATACAATGTATAAGGGGACGGGTTTCGCTACACTTCACTTCACACCAGTATCTTCGATTTACCTGTACGAGTAGCTTCGACAGGTAACAAGTACATCTCCGATACTAAATTATAGGACATTAAACTTTGAAACTATTTGATGTACTCAATATTAAACTATATTGATAGCATTTTCATCAATGTATTTCGTGGATTTAAGAATAACTCGTCATTTTGATAGAATACATATCTCTTGATACCTTGTCGGAATGGATCAAAAGTATAAAAGGAGTATCAAAATCCAGCATAAGGCACATCCAAACGAAAGTACGTACAATCTATTTTTTTTTTTCGGGTAAACCAAAATTAATAAAAGAATTAGATAGCTGACATGAGAAATGTGTCTTGGTTCTAACTGAAAAAGCTTGTAACAAAATTTTATTTGCTTTTAAGGCTCATTATTACAACTGTATTTTAAACAAACTTGGCATTAATTCTACTTTTGGTAAGCGTACTTATCCTTCAACTACCCTTTCCAAAGATAGAATTCTTCAAAATCATGCTTCAGTTTTAGACACAATTGATGTACCAATTTTAGACATATTCAATATTCTAGTCAATGGTAATGTTCTATAGGCATTGTCTCGAATTTTGGGGAAATGATTTCAACGTTCAGAGGTGTGTATTTTCTAATGGATTGCCATCTAAATAACAAAAATCTACCTCATAACAAGTTTATTGTAATATTTCATTTAAAATAAAACACTAGTTTTTGTTAATGATTAACAGACACAGTTGAATTTTGATCATAACATGGACATAGAACATTTCATTTGAGAAGAGTTTGAATTTATTTCAAAGTTAAAATGTTTTTGGACATAGAGCATTTAGGTGTAAATAAACGAAACTTGTTTTTCACTCTTTGGACTTAAAAATACTTTCTTTACAGCTGAAAACAACATGACACATTTCTAATGCATTTTATTGAAGAAAAGTCAATTCAAACATTTTTGAAAAATGAAAACACTAACAACAATATCAAAAACTATTTCTAACATTATATTAAACTGTGTAGCTCTTTGGACTCAGAACTTCATTTTGTTCAAATGAATGAAAGGTGAAGATAACGAACAGCGATAAATCTAATAACTCCTATAAGCAACACAAAATAGATAGTTAGGCAAACACGGACTCCTGGACACACCAGAGGTGGAATCAGGTGCCTAGGAGGAGTAAACATCCCATGTCGACCGGTCAAACTCGCCGTGAGCCCAATATAATGTGAAGCATTTTAAATGCAGTTTAAAGTCAATTAAAACATTTTTGAAAAATCAAAACAACAACATCAAAAGTAATTTTCAATACAATGTAAATGGCAACGATAATAAACTCTTTCCACAAAATTTGATTTTAGGACATTCATATTACCTGTATACAAAAATCGAATAATTTATAAAATTTCTTTTTCCTTTGTAATTTTAAACAATATATACATGTACAAAACCAAATTGTTTTTAAGATGATAAAATAACAAAAATCAATTTCAAACGAATAAATCAAATTAGATTTGATCGGCAGGGACATAGTGTAAACTTGCCTATTCTGCGAATCAAATCATTTATTTGGAATGTATTCCTGTGACACAATGAACACAGCCAATGTCCATTAGCGACGAGCAGTGATCATAAATCATGACAACGCACTAGATTATATTTTTGTCACATCAACACACAAAAATGATCGTTTTGTAAACAACACAACATACACACATTATCTACTTTAACTCTAACAGTCCCTGTATATGTATAATTTCACTTCTTTTGGGTTTTTGATAATTTGCATGACATTTCAAAATATCCATTGCCTTGTGCAGGCATACATTTCAGCATGGACACAAACTATTTCTTTCTTCTTGGCAAGACGGTAACTTTCTTCGACTTCAAAAATTAATTCACATTCAGAAAATCCTTTAATCGATATATCCAAACCCTAAATCGTTAGGGAGAGGCGGGAGAGAGGTCGATGCAGTTCAAAACCAGGTTATTTTTTTCTGTCTTATAGACGAAAAGGCGACCACTTCGATTATTCTAATTTTACATGTAAACAAGGAAAATACTGTGTGGATAAAATCCAAGTTAAGTATCAGAATGGTATATTTCATTCAAACTTCAAAATAAACATTAGATTAAGTGTATTCGTTCCTGTCTTGTACTAGAACAATCTTTATTTAAGAAATGAAATTTTACTTTTAAAAACAATCAGCCTTAAAATGTGCATATGATAATTGTTAAAAGTAGTTTTCAAATAGAATTTTCTATATTACATATGGATATTATATTCTCCAAACTCCTCATGTGGTTTTTAATGTCGATAATAAGTTTAACAGTGTCCAACTTTTATCAAGATTAAAAAGATTCATTGCGTTTGAACATAACCAGAATAAACTTTTTGAAAAGAGAAATATGTATTCTGCATTTTCAATGTTAAAGTTAGTATATATTTGCAATTAACACATTTCAATTATTTTTTTTTCTTTTCTTTTTTTCACTTTTTTTTTTTACATTTCTTAAGTTTCACAAGTTTAAACGATCGGAATCTGTGAAATTTTATTTTCACGGTTTTCAGTAACTCTAATGGTCAAGTGTGAAAATAAATGTGACACTGTAATCGAAAACAGGAATACAACTTTTAAAGTTTAATCATTGCTTTGTTAAATCAACCACAGAGAAAAAGGAATTTATTGTATGACTTTTGTTAAATCAACATCAAAGTCGGCCGACTCACAATCGTATTACCAGATCTCTCTCCAGAATCTGCATTGCTTATAGCTGTTATAAGATTCATCATTGTTCGTTATCTTCAACGTTCATGGTTTCTATTCATATAGAAAGCATTATTATACATTGTTACTTTTATTCTTATCTGTATGATGATTTCAAAGACCTTTAATCATATGACGTAATATGCTATTCATTTTTTGTAAACATTCATATAATGTATGTTTGAAAACAAATTTAGAAAGCAAACAAAAAAACACGGTAAATATATTCATAAAGTAAAACTTATATGGTACCAATTTTGATGCACCAGATGCGCATTTCGACAAATGATGTCTCTTCAGTGATGATCAACCGAAATGTTTGAAATCCGAAATAACTATGAAGTTTTAGAGCTAAATATAGCGAAAACCAGCGTGCCAAAAAAGTGGAGCCAAATTCGTCCAAGGATAACAGCTAGGCATGAGGGAGATAATCCCTAATTTTGAAATGAATTTCTAAATTTTATAACAGCAATTAAAGATACATCCGTATTTTCAAGCTTGTAACGAAGTACTTAGCTACTGGGCTGTAGAGACCCTCGGGAACTAACATTATGACATACATATTCGAATATGTAACACAAGTGCTCATGCGTACATATGTCATATTTATTTGTACAATATGTATAGTATGTGGTTAGAATGCGGGTCTGATTTGTAATGTATGTGTCAGGTATGTGAAATGTATGCATTATTTGAGAACAGAAACATTTCATGACTTACATATATTCTCAATAACCTCCAGTGCATTATCTATATCAATGTTATTCATGGAATGATATATAACCACTGCCATTTCATACTTTTTAAAGGGAATCATGAATAAGTGTGTATATAAATAGTATACATTTCATGTTATTTACATTATGTTATCAAACAGGAAATACTGTTTAAAAGTTTTTATGATTTTCATTACTCTCTGTTGTATTCACCCTTGCATTGTAAATAATTGGTATTTATATCAAAATATTTACAGTGTATGTAGATTTGTCAACTCATCAAAGATTCCATTCTGCAACGTTGTTATCTTATTGTACCACAGGTTTCTGAATCAGAAAGATTACCTGATTAACTTTAATTGATGAACACTACAATATTAAAATCGATTACTGTGTATATTGATTCAATACGCAGAAACAAAGTGTTTGCACAAAATATGGCTTTAGATATGACATTTAGGTACATCAACGATGATTTATCTATTACATGCATCCAACAATCATCATTTGCACGAATATGTTAATATGATATAATCCTGTAAACTTCAATTAAAACTCCATATATTCTTCCAAATGAAAGGTTAAGATAACGAACAGTGATCATCTGTTTCATATTTTGGTGTTTTATTTTCCTCCACTGTATAAAATACATTAATTGAAACAAATACAAATGAAATGAAAATGATTATTTCTCCATCTTACCCTGTGCATATCTATGCAGTAATATTTTATTATCACCTGGGTGTGGTATCCAACTAATTCGATATTCGGGTACATTTTGTGCGTATGAGCAAAATGGTTTGTAATTTCGCACTGACTAAAAGGAAGTTTCCAAACTATAATTTCAAATAAAACTGATGTATGGGTGGCAGCTCTGTATTTGCAATTTTGCTTTCAAATGTTGAAAAAGGATCACAGACTATCTACCAACTTTATATCAAACATTGAAACTATTTGATGTACTCAATAGTAGACTATATTGATAGCATTTTCATCAATGTATTTCGTGGATTTAAGAATAACTCGTCATTTTGATAGAATACATATCTCTTGATACCTTGTCAGAATGGATCAAAAGTATAATAGGAGTATCAAAACCTCGCATTAGGCACATCCAAACGAAAGTACGTACAATTTATTCTTCTGTGTAAACCAGAAGTAATAAAAGAATTAGATAGCTTACATGAGGAATGTGTTTTGGTTCTAACTGACAAAGCTTGTAACAACATTTTCTTTATTTGTAAGGTTCATTATTACAACTGTATTCTAAACAAATTTGGCATAGATTCTAAATTTGGTAAGCGTACTTATCCTTCAACTACCCTTTCCAAAGACAACATTCTCAAAAATCATGCTTTAGTTTTAGACACAATTGATGTCCCAATTTTAGACATATTCAACATTCTAGTCAATGGGATGGGTTACATCGCCTGGAAATTATAATGTTCTATAGGTACTGTGTCAAATGTTGGGTAAATGGCTTCAACATTCAGAGGTGTGCATTTCCTAATGGATTGCCATCTGAATAACAACAATCGACCTCATTACAAGTTTTTTGTCATATTTTATTTAAAATAAATCACTTATTTTTGTTAATTATTAACAAAGTTGAATTTGGATCATAAAAATGGACATAAAGCATTTCATTTGAGAAGAGTTTGAATTTATTTCAAAATTAAAATGTTATTGGACATAGAACATGTAGGTGTAAATGAAAGAAACTTTTTTTTCACTCCTTGGACTTAGAAAATACTCTCTGTACAACTGAAAAGAATATGATATATTTTTAATGCATTTCATTGAACAAAAAAAGTAAATTCAAACATTTTTTGAAAAATCAAAACACCAACAACAATATCAAAAACTATTTAGATTATATTAAACTATGTAGCTCTTTGTACATAGAACATTCATTCTCTTCAAATGAATAAAAGGTGAAGATGAACGAATATCGGTCAATTTCATAACTCCTATAAGCAATACAAAATAGATAGTTGGGTAAACACGGACCCCTGGACACACACCAGAAGTGGGATCAGATGTCTAGGAGAAGTAAGCATCCCCTGTTGACCGCTCACAAACGCCGTGAGCCGTATATCTTGATCAGGTAAACGGAGTTATCCGCAGTCAAAATCACTGTGCCAAGAACGGCTTACAATCGGTATGAAACACGTCAGACAGCATTTGACCCAATACGAGGTTGTATTGACGAACTAGATCGTTATAACGACCATACAATTTACTAAATGCTGACTGTTGAAACCCCTGCATCATCAACTTGTTTGTCAGTAGCTTACCTCAATTTAAAAACTGATTATACGCAGAACAAGTTTTTGTATATTGAATCAGTTGAGATATATAAACAATATAATGATAAACATTTTAAATGTAGTTTAAAGTCATCTAAAACATTTTTTTGAAAAATCAAAACAACATTAAAAATAATGTCAATACAATGTAAATAGTAACGATGATAAACTCTTTCCACAATATTTGATTTTAGAACATTCATATTACTTGTATACAAAAGTCAAGATCGGTTGGTGACAGTGTGTATTGAATTTGAGAGCTGAACGGAAAACACATGCCGTAGGCCTATATGTTACAGAGCATAGCTTCGATAGAACCATTTTCTCGCAATCTATCTACGTCTTTGTCCACGTGCATGTTTGAAAGAGTACAGGGACAAAATCTACTGATTTTTATTGGAAAGTCGTTGTGCCCACAAAAAATATTCACGTCTTGTCCCTCATACTTTCCTTCGAAAGTTGAAAAAAAAAACACAGTCCAAATCCTCTCTATTGACAACAAGTACAGCCTTCAACGGCACAAAACACCCTAATGCAGTGTTATTTACAAGCCGTTAATGTGATAATTGGTTTTTTGTCACTTAAATCTAATCTGTGTATGAAATGGCTAACAACTGTTTCCAATTTTTTTCGCTCGAGGTCACATATGACGTCACAGATAATGGCGCATAAAATATCGAAGGAAATCGCTTTCAAACTTGAAAACTACGCAAACTGTTTCATTTGAAACACATGTAAAGTAGTTTTAGGCATGAAATGGATTAATTTTGCTGAACAAAATTGATAAGTTTAGAAACATGCGATGTGTCCTTTAAGAGTAACCAAAACGTATATCTTGTACTTGGATATGAATCAAAGTTGTGTGTTTGTTGAAATATTACAATTAAAACCTGATTAAAGAATAATTACATAAACAGTCTTGTTAATGTTTACACTTCTGAATAAGGAATAATATATACATATATATCAGTACAAAACGACCAGCCACTGTACAATATAGTTGTACAGTGTTATAATTTAATGGAGTTGCACATATTAAATAAATATCAATTAAAACGGTTTAATATAAATATATACATGTAATATCCATGTGCATATTATTCTGCTGTCTTTTAAATAAATATATATTGTAAAACAAGAATAGAGCTGTAATTTGTTGATTGTGCATATTTATTCATAAGTTTAGAACTATACAATCTCGTCATGTAGTCTTGATGTTTTTAATCCATACATTCATAATAATTAAGTAACATTTTCAGAAACACGTGGATTTAAGATTACATGTACGTATATTCAAAGTTGTTTAGTACTATTCCAGATGCCAAAATCATACAGCTGTACCTTGTGTGGAATATCGAAAGTTACTTTTCCAGATGCCAAAATCATACAGCTGTACCTTGTGTCTAATATCGAATGTGAAAGATAGACGTCCACTGAAATTACCAGCTATTAGAAAATATGTAGCAACTATGTAGCAAAACGAGTAGGAAGGGAAGTTAGTGACACGGAAGTTTTGTGTAGCAAGTGTAGGGCGGGTTATCATAAGTCTCTGAGGACACCAGGTAACTACACTCAAAATGATGACAGCAACATTAGAAATCATGAGAATGATGATTCTGAATATTGTGTTCCAGAACCATCTAACACTAATTCTATGACCCCGAAAACAATTCAGTTCAACATTCCGTCAACATATTTGTCCCATAAATACTGAGTTGTTTGTAGAAAAAAAATATCAAAGAGTGAGGCTTTGTGTAATCCCACTGAGTGAAAGAACGCAGGTTTACATACACAATTCGCTTTTTGTAAATACAAAGACAAGGTGTTACGCCCCTCATTTAGAAGGACAGTATGTTTCACAAACTGTTTTGGTAGCTTTGAAATCCAAGTATTCAACGTCTTACTTCAATCGTACTGATATACGTTCACTTCTTGGAATTGTGAGGACAACTCTCTCAAGGACTGCTGTGTTAAAATTTGACAACGCTTCATCATTGACTGAAGACGGTTGTTACAATCTAACAGGCTTAACAAAAGATCAGTTTGAAGATTTAGCAGCTTTTTCCACTTCCATTCGTCATTCAAACTTCAAAAAAAGTTCTAACTATAAGTTCCAACGCCAGTCATACAGTCTGCACAAGCAGTGTCCTTTGGTGAAGCCAATGGTCATCGTTGGAATTGATGGATATATACTGTTTGTATTAGGCCCATACTTTTCAGATGGCTAGAATAATTATACAGCAATTAAAAAGCACATGATCACTTTAAACGCCAAGGGATTGAATGATTGGCTTCAGGAAAATGATTTGTGCATAATAGATATAGGTTTTCGGGATGTGGTGGAGTTTCTTGAGGAATAGGGATTGTCAGTACATATGTCAATGTGTTTGAAGAAGGGTACCAAACAACATTCTACGGAAGATGCAAATGCTAGTCAGCTTGTTATAAAAATCAGATGGATTTGTCGAGAGTGAAAATGGAAGGCTGAAGCAGTGGCAGGTTTTCGACAAAGTTGTTTCTGATCATTACATACCATATATTGGTGAATTAATTAGATTGGTTTCAACAATATGAAATAGATATCGACCGCTGCTTGCAAGACAAAATCCAGACGGTATCAAATTAACAGAGGAAATGCTTGAAAAGAGTAAACAGGGAAACCATATCCAGAGTCTGATAGAACAAGAGGACTTGCTGAAGAAGAGATCAGTGTATACAGTTGTAGACGGATCGTCTGACCAGCTGAAATACTTCACTGTAATTAGTGAGGAAAAACTGCGTCAAATCACATTAGACATTTATCAATTAGAGGAAGCGCCATTAGATGCGATAGAGCAAATGAAGAAGAACAACTCATACGAACTGAATGTTTGTAAAATCAAAGAAAACCTTCTAAACATCAAAATGCAGTCCCGTCACAGAAATAGTATCACACACACTTTGTTTGTACAGAACAACTTAGATTGGGTAATAACTGGATGGTACGGCACGTGCAAAGTTGGAGTCAGAGTGGCAAAATGTGCCCATGTTTCCAGTGTACTTTGGTACCTAGGGTATTAAATGTTACAGGGACAACAGTATGATTCAAGCTTAAATTTTCCTAAATCTTTATTATATGCTGGTGATATTCCACAAAGTGATTCTGACTGTAGTTCTGTTATTGAGGAGTAAAACACTTTTCTGATTGTAACACTACCCTAATTATTGATAACAAAATGTTAGTTAATTGTTGACGTGATACTGACGTTTGATTGGTTAGAAACAAATGATACAGATAATTAAATGCTGTTGAGCTATTTGTAAATGTACAATTTGTTTGTAGTTGGCTATGGAATTTATTTCTTTTGTTTCAGAAGAAGTTTGTTTCAAATCTTACTGGATGGTATAGTAAAACACAACATAACGTCACTATCAGTTAACATGACGTCACAATCAGTTGCTATTTTCATTAGTGAAAATATAAAGTATGATTTTATTTTTATTGAATGGATATATCATAGTAATTCACTGTTGAAAGTGCAAGATATTGTTTCTTCTCATGTAGAGGTTTTTGAATAGATTCTGCTTCATAGGATAAAAACAGGTCAGCTAATAAATGAGCAAAATTGTTGCCCATGGTAAATTACAACATACTGTAGGACGAACTGCTCACCAAAGACCACGAAGATATTGTCAATGAAGCACTTACTGGATACAGCAATGTCTCTTTGTTTGTTAGGGTTTTTATATAGTATAGGAATCTTCATATTCATTTAATCCATTAACTGGGATATTAAATGTGTCAAAACTGAAACATGGTTTTGAAGAATGTCCTCTTTTGAAAGGGCAGTTGGAGCATAAGTACGATTACCAAAAGTGGAATGAATGCCAAGTTCGTATATAATACAGTTGTAATAGTGAACCTTACAAAGAAATAGTGTTACAAGCGTTGTCAGCTGCAACCAAAACATATTCCTCATATAACCTAATTCTTTTATCACCTCTGGTTTACTAAACACAAGGGATAGATGGTAGGTACTTTTGTTTTTATATGTCTAATGCGGGATTTTAATATTCGTCTTATACTTTTAATTTATTCTGAAAATGTAGCAAGCCCTATTTCTATTTGTTCCATTGTCTGACATATTCTTCGACATAATTCATAATAGGTATGAAATTATCTCACCAATTGAAAAACCGAGATTATCTGTATTTATGACTTTTAGAATAAGTGAGTTGAGGTCCTCATATTCAACTATATTAATATCACTAGTAATGACATGCCCAGCTGAACGATAGTTGAAAAAAATATGAAGAATATGTTGGTGGATTACGTAGAAGATGGTCTATATCTAAGCACTGCAAAGATTGTTTACAATTAGAAAACTTGAATGCAATAGTAGAAGTATAGTTGTAGGTAATACTATATGTATCTCTATCAAATGTAAATTGATAGTTTCTAAGTATTTCAATATACATGTATCATACTATCCTGATAAAGGACTTTTAACACGCTTGCTACATACTTTGATATGTGTACTGCGAATGTCTGCGTCCATATGCAAACGTATAAAAACAAAAACAAAATTATCCACATTTTCGGCTAAAGTGTGCACGTCTTTTTCTAATGTACTACTCTGTTTCGATATCTTTATTCTTTTTTATCAGGATATATAAGACATTGTGTTTCAAGCAGTCAAATGTGGCACCCGTGTCTTGGGTTTATATAGGAAGTGTATGACAAAATATCGGGGAAAAAATGACGAAATTTCTCTATTGTTGTTTTTTTTTTTTTTTTGTTTTTTTTTTTTTACAGCTATGTCTAATTAAAATGTCACTAGAATTTTAATTTAGGAAATGCAAACTTTGATTATACATACTTGCTATTGAAATCATCATATCGCTATTAGCTTACCAATGCCTCAAAACGACAAACTTTTATATCAAGCATTGTGTTTCACATTCTTAGATGTATAATGTACAAACTAGAACACATAATGTTTATACAAGAATATTGATATTACAAATCGCATTTTCCTCTACGAATCAACCAATTTCAGCGCAGCACACAATCCGTTCATATTGAATATGAACGGATCATGAATTTGTTTAAAGCACGCAACTTATTTTCAATTTTCAAGCTATGAAACATTCTATAAATCACAGAATTAAAATGGACTCTTAAATGAAAATGCCGTTATATTCTGTGGTGCATGGGGGAGATTCTGAATGGTTTTGCAATCTTTTCAAACATATCACATTTCTAATTTTTTTTAAAAAATAATCTGACAATAAAGTAAACTATAAATGAGGTGATCTAATTTGTGGACCTGAGTTATGAATGGACATGTTATGTGAATTCATTGATCAACAAATGATAGAGGATACTAGAACAGTCTCCGGCCGACTGTAGCTTAAGGAACATTTCTCCCGCAAGGACTTCTAATATAACAGAGCCTCCCCCAACCCCAAGATGCAGCTGACAATTTAATGTAGCAACCTCTCCACAGACCCAGAAACACTTGGGAACCACCTCTAGGCAAATGTTGTGTTTTTGGAGTCTTATTGATGTAGTGGATAAAGAAATAGACAAAATCCTTTCAAAGCCAGATTTAACCCGAGACAATCTAAACAAAGAAGAAAGGTCGGCATTGCAACCATTAACAAACCGGGATAATATTGCCATTAAAAAGGCAGACAAAAGTTCTACTAATGTTGTCATTGACAAAGATAATTTCTTAAAGGAGGTTCATCAACAGATCTCGGACGAACGCATTTACATAAACTTAAGTGTTATTTTCTGTAAGCATCAAAACATGTGGAAAACGACGGACACGGAGTTTGTCGAAATTTTACACAAAGTATACATATAATGGCACCTTTAAAAATGTGATTTGATTCGTGTTTCCATGATAATTAGACATCCGACTTTGTGCAAAGACGTGAGCCTCAACAAATGATGAATTTTCATTTATAAAAATGTGTGTATTCATTTTTCATTTGTTTCATTAAGCTATGTTGTGTGTAATGTTTAAAAAATAAAATCGATTTCCTGCAACCCCTTGACACGAAACATATGCCCTCAAATACCAAAACAATTGACTAAAAATGAAAGAATTTGTTTAAAATTTGTGCAGAAACATAACCACAGGTAGATCGTATCTACCAGTATTACATATAAAAAATTAGAGATGTCAGATTTCATTTTAAGAAAGTAAATTGATTTTAAAACTTGCGCTATTGTGAAATTATGCGAGTTTTTTTTAAAAATCTATATCACCTCGACTCTTGACTGTAATGCGTTTTCCAAGTATATTCATGATCAAGACAGGTTATGTCCCTTTTCCAAAGTGAAAGTAGAAATTCATTAATTTTGATTTGGATATGTTGAGCTGGTTAAAGTCTTTAAATTAACTGGAATTCTTCATTTGATACATAGGTGTTTGTCGGAAATCATCATGTTCTTGATGGGTAGCGTTCAAAGATGATGTAGCATTGAATTTACGCTGCGATCGTGATTACAACAGGGATAGCTTATATGCAAATATTTCTGAAGAGATTAGCCGAAAAATAAAATCACAGGTGCCATTAAATGTGCCCAATGCCGTTGTCATAACAATTCAGAAGTACTTTACTTTCGTTGATTTTGCCTCATTTTGCAAAATAACTAGACCATAAACAAAAATATCGTCGACTGTCCTTATTACAATGATTGACCAGAATCAATAACCTTTTGTTTACGTGTGCGTGTTGTCTCTTCCGGATTTTGATTACGTCATCAAATTCACTGTATTGTTTTCAAACATACACATGTAGAACAAGTCTTTTTTTTCCGTTAATCAACTGCTAGAAGGAGAGTATGAGAAAAATATCAACTTGGGCAATCCAAAAATAAGTCTATTTACTTATTACTTTTGCAAGCAAACCTTCAAATCAATATAAAGCCCAACTATCTATTTTGTATTGCTTGTAGGAGTTATGAGATTGATCACTGTTCGTTATCTTCACCTTGCATACTAAAAGTTTAAAGTTTAAAGTCTACACTATGTTATTTTATCAATTGACGTTTAGTTGTACATTCCACCTGTATATACATTTTTACAGTTACATACTTTTTGCAAACCTATATTAACAATGGTCACCGGAATAGGTGACGTCAACGTTTTAGGAATACAAAGTGACATGTTTTTGTTACAAATATATATTCAATTGACATACCCATGGAATTGGAATTTTTCGATGAAAGTAAAGAAATCTAATTACTTTAAAGGTAGTGTGTTGTTTATTTATATAATCCAAGTGATTAATAAGGAAATCGCGGTTTATCACTAATGTCACCGATACTGGTCCCATATGCAATTCACTGGTGAATACAAGCTTTAAGCAAAATATTGTACATGAAAAATGCCTGTGCCAATAGAGATTTGTGAATAAGATTGATCACATTAACTTTAAGCATGTTCATATAATCATATGGTAATATATGACATGTACTGCGCATGCTTGATTATAACGTCGCACCATGATGCTATGTATTGCTTACTGTAAACTATGTCAAGAAAACGACTTCGACAAAACAACAATACTAGATACCGATCCTGAAGCATATTACTGCACCATTTGAACCGTTCCCATATTAAACCCTTCCGTTTAAACCGTTTAACGTTCCATTTCGGACCCAAAACGTTCCGTTTCCAGACCAAAGCATTCGTTCCCTCATAGTTTTCGTTGCCGAATAGCCATTCGGAACTGTGCGTCAGTTTCATATTGTAGGTCAATATGGCGCTTGGTCCAGATAGTAGACTACAGCTTCTGATTGAACATATTTTAAAGTTATACAAAGGTGGATAATTCTACAGTTCAAATCCGTAAGAGTTTACAGACAAATCACCAGCTCATCACGACATGAAAGGATATATTTTAATTTGGGATAAACGGCAAATTTACTTCCATTAAGATTCTGAACGAACACCAACATACTGAATAAGAAAATTTGTGCACTGGGCTTATCATTTTGAAACCAATAATTAAATAGCAGCAATGCTACTGTTGATTAAAAGAAAAGTTTCGTGCAGTGGTGATTCTTTTATCATCATTGCTATTATCATTATCATCAATGTTGTCAATAGGGGATTTCTAAACAAACAAAATATCAAATTATAAGAGCTGTTGTAAGTGCACATAACTCTTTGACTAATGGGAGTTTGACATATTTCAAAATAGTGAAAATGTTGGGAAAATAAAATGAATTCAACTGGTGTGGTGTCGTCTTCAAAAGAAGTTATAAGGTGATCGAGACACTAAGAGTTGCTAATGTAACGGTACACGTGTACCAGTCTATGGGTGAGTGGTCACAGTGTACATACTATAGGTCCCCGTTTCAGATGAAATTGGCTTTCTTGATATCCCTCTTTAGATTTGGCAGGTTTCGTCAAAGCCTTTTAATGTAGGTGTATGGAATTCGTACATTTACAGATACCATCAAACAACTTCAAAAGTCACCGTGATACTGAAACAATGGGGGTATTCCCCAATCTGACTTAAACGCAAAATGAATTATTTCTATTGAAGATAATTAATTACACTGGTTTTGAAATTAGAATCCTTTATTATCAATTATCATTAAATTCGATACGCAATACTTGTTCTCCTTATGGTAAATTTTTAAATTGAGACAACTTGATGGTATAGAGGTTTCAACAGTCTCGTTTAAAGTCAGCATTTTGCAAATTATATGGTCGTTATAACGATCTAGTTTGCAAATTCAACCTAGCATTGAATCAAATGGTGTTTAGTGTGTTTCATACCGTTTTTTTGACTGTTCTTGGTTTTCTGATTTTGCCTACGAATAACTCCTTTTACCTTATCAAGGACTCAAGGCGGGTGTGACCGGTCCACTGGGGATGCTTACTCCTCCTAGGTACCTGATCCCACCTCTGGTTGTCCAGAGGTCCGTATTTCCCCATTTATCTTTTTGTATTGTTTCTAAGAGTTATGAGGTTGATCATTGTTTGTTATCTTTCCCTTTGATGCACATATATCCATCTCGTTTTGGATACATTTATTCTGAATGTGGATATGATGAAAATTTCAAATGGGTTGGCACGTTATATTAACTGTAATGTACATTTGTATAGTATATGAGCATTGATTAAAGGTTACAAAAATGCATGCAATGCAATCATGTACAAACTAAATTCCTCTTTAAAATCACCTGTGTAAATACCTTTCTGTGTTTCAAATAATCGAAAAAATATAACATTTCATCAGTAAAGGGTGACAATATTATGATAGGGACAGCGAACAAAGCCTGAATTGACGCAATTCGATTTGTATTTTTTGTTGGTGAAAGTTTGAAGTTGTTGTCTATTGATTACATTACATAAATATAAATAGCCCAATGTGAAATTTAAGGCACGTATACTTGTAATATTAATTAACTTCAATTCCCTTCCCTTCAGTGTTCATGATTTCAATAAAAATATTAAACTTTCAGTGTGGCAAGTAATATATTGTTCCCTACAATACCTATGTATGAATAAAGAGTACCAAAAGTGTCCAAAATGTATAATTTGAAATCGAGGCCAAAACGCTTGCTCCTATATTTGAACAAAGCGTTCCATCCCCGATGAGAACCGTTCATTCCCAATCCCAAAGCGTTCCGTTTCCGTTAGAAACCGTCCGTTCTCGCTGAAAACCGCACCGTTTAAACCCATTAACTTTTTTTTCTAAACAAAACCGTTCAACGTTCGTTCACCCTTTCACTGGTGTAGTAGTACGCCTCAGGGTCTGTCAATTGAGATAGTAGTAGTGTGATAATAAACATCATACACCCCATTCTTTAGCGTTGTTACGCTATCGTAGCTCAGTTCTCTAAATGATAAAGATATATTGATTCACCTTTATTGATCAACGCTACAATTATGCTGTACATGTATTATGATATATGAAAATGAAAACCATCATTTGGTTTTAATTACATCTGTTGGAGCAAATTCATATGATCTGGTTTTGTATTATTATGAGGTTTCCGCATTCAAAATACATTAGGAAAATATATACAATATCAGTATGAGAATAGACAAATATATCTACACAATATCGTTTTATCACATAAATAATCATTCTAATTGATATTTCAAGTGCAACAATCAACTATCGACAAAGTGCGCGATCTGATATACTTTTGAAATGTAATTGAAAGTACATTGCATTACACATTACATATCATACTGATACTAAACAAATGGTTGAAAAATATTTATTTACACTGGATTTATGAATTAAAAGATACAGTAGTATAAACACAGCATATCAATGAATTTCAGAAATGTATCTAAGTTATTTATTGCATTTTGTCATCAATATTTCAGAAAACATTGACTTGTTCTGTATATCTTTCATTCAATACTGAACGCAAGTGGCAGGAATAGCTAGGTATCTCAATGTTGTATTAGATATCTACAATTATTGTCTTTCCAGAATTTTACAACACTATCATGCATATCAATACATGGCTCAGACAGATATCTATCAATTCCTGACACTCCAGACTTATCTCGAATTATCTCAATAGTTGACTGAGACATAAATCTGAAGAAATATTTCTAAACTCTCTTTGGCGGAAGTAATTGTTCTTCATCGGCTTCTTCGTTATTATAATTTTCCTGAGATAGAACTGCATATTTCAATGTTTCGTTTTTACTAGCTATTGATTTACTGAGGCTAACACCGCCTTATCTAGAATTTTGGATTTAATACTGCAACTAAAATGAAATACCGATATTCAAACACAGAAAGTAGCAATGACAAAGATTATTTCGATGCGCTCATCATTTTGTTATTGTACACTAAAGATAAAATATTTGCATGGACTTGGTGTTTAAGTTCAAGAATGAACGGAATAGTAAGACTAACACTTTCATTTCCTTGTATCAGAAGTGTTTCGTATTCAAATGGGTCGAGGATGGATGTTAATTAAGTCCTTAAATATATTACGCTCATTTGATGCAAGGAACTATTTATATTGTTGAGTTTCTCTTCAAGACGGATCTGATCATTTTCAGCTGAGAGTCCCACTTGATTGCATTTGAGCCCTGTTATCTTCATTCATATTATAAATACTCTGATGCATGAATTGATCTCCTGACAAAGTTAACAATTTGAGATGCTTTGGCAATTATATTGTTTAAATAAAAAGAACAATTCTTCAAACCATTCTTAAGAACCCCCTACAGGAAGTGCGCATTTAGAATGTTTTGGCAAGTGTTCAATATTATCTTCCTTGTCCTCATTTTCTGTGTCATCCATTAAAGGTGAAAATAACGACCAATGATCAATATCATATAAACAATACAAAATAGATAGTTAGACAAGCACCAGAGATGGGATCAGGTGCCTAGGAGGAGGAGGCATCCCCTTATTGTTGCCCCATGCATTATCATTATCTTCAGACTCATCTTCATTGTCAAAATGAAAACCAGGCCAGAAAATCTTATATATGTTAACCATATTTGAGTGATTTTCAGTAACTATGGTGCACATTTTGTTTCCAATATCAAACTGCAAGTGTTTGTTTCTAATCTCCGCGGGTCTTTTCTGCAGAATGTTTCTCTTTAAACAGTTTGCAGCATAATGTTACAGAATAAATTGTCCAATATATAATGAAATAGCAAGTAATTCCTATGAAAGCTTCTATATGTCTATATGACGGCAAATCCATAGTTAAGTATATGCTTTTGGTTTGAGAAAGTGGAATTTTAAGATTCCCTTTTACCTCCATATATTTCTCACGAATGATTTCTTTGAAAGACATTTAAGACTGGGCATCTGATATCAGGGGTCGGTCCAATTTTCCAACAATTCTCCTAAAATTTGAACTTTCAACAATTGGAAAAGGAAAATTTATCCAGCTTTAAAATATAGCAGTGCTGATGTGGTCAGCTTTCTTTTCTATCACTAGTACTATAGTTGGTAACATTAACTGGCTAAAACAGGCGACTATAACGAACAGTGATCAATATCAACTCCTATAAGCAATACAAAATAGATAGTTTGGCAAACACGGACCCCTGGACACACCAGGGGTAGAATCAGGTGCCTAGGAGGAGTAAACATCCCCTGTCAACCGGTCACACATGCCGTGAGCCCTATATTCTGACCAGGTAAATGGAGTTATCCGTAGTCAAAATCAGTGTACCAAGAACGGTCTAACAATCGGTATAAAACACGTCAGAAAGCATTTGACCCAATGATAGGTTGTATTAACGAACTAGATCGCTATAATGACCACAACATTTGCAAAATGTTATCTTCAATCGAGAATGTTGAAATCATTGTACCATCAACTTGTTTGTTAGTAGCTTGTCTCGATTTAACAACTGAATATACGCAGAATAAATTATGTTGTATATGAATATAGAAACACATTAGCTAACAAAGGATCACGATTCAAACCAATGGGAATTCCACCAGACTATTGGAAAACTTCCTCACCGAAGACCACGAAGATATTGTCAAAGAGAAACTGTAGCATATTTTTTATTTCAACTTCAGAGTACTTGTGCGTGGAATCAGAGATTATTTTAGATGAATGATCACTTAATAAGAATGTTTCCCTTTTCCATTTTTGTTGAAAGTATGTGTTCATTGGCTCTAACAAGTATATCCATGGGTCTGTGTTTGCCCAACTCTTTATTTTATATTGCTTACAGGAGTTATGAGATTGATACTCTTCATTATCTTCACCTTTCACTCAGATAGAAAGAAGAATATAGATAGAATTTCTGAAAACAGTTCACAACAGTCTACTTTGAAACCTTACAAATAACCCTAGATAAACATTCAATAAATATTTTGTGTTGGTTTACCATAGGTATTAGAACTAAAATGTGGTTCAATAAATGCTTTTAACTATTAAAGACAATAGCCATGAAGTTAAGCGTTTTGTTCATAAAGTCTAAAAATCTAAAAATCAATCACTAATATAATGAATTGATCTAAACCTCCAACATATCATCAAATATTTGACGTAATGTAAATGTGATGGGTATACTGGAATGAGCAAAACAATATATTTTCTACAACTAATATATTAGATTAACATTTCTTGCAATGTAACAAAACCCATTACACCCCATTACAGTGAAATTGGCCGTCCTTACATAACCATTGCACATTACCATTACCCCATGTCAGGCTACACTAATAAGATATTATCATAATGTGTAAAACTGAAATCCATCAACTAGTATATTGGTTTTAATTTCATCTTCTGTGGCAATGGAAAAACATCCTGATGTGACCATTATTTCGTCGTTTATATATGTCGACGACATTTCATTTATCGATTCTCAATATAGTCTTCTTTAAAGTCAACATTTTGCGAATTTTATGATTGTCATAATGGTAAATTTGCAAATACGAACTACTACTTTATCGAATGCTGTCTAACGTATTTCATAGCAATATATACCGCTCTTTACATTCTGATTTTGACTATAGTTAACTCCGTTTACCTGATGAAGACATAGGTCTCATGGCGGTTGTGGTCAGTTAACGCGGGTTGTTAATTCTTCCTAAGCACCTGATCCTTCCTTTGGTATGTCTAGTGTTCCGTGTTTTTATAAATTATACATTAATTATTAATTTATACATATAAATTATATCATTTATTAAATTATACAGGTCATCCACCTTGCACAATACAAGCAGAATCAAACTACAGATTTGACAATGCAAAACAAGTTCACCATCCTCATTATGTTCACTCGTTTTTAAACAATATGGAAGTGTCCGTATTTTGACATTTATGGAGAAGCGTCTGCGTTTTTGAGGCCATCGATATAGATTCGTACTGTATCTTATCTGAGTTTTAGATTTCGCAACCCGAAAAGTACTGCATAAGTACTGCATAATTGATGAGCATGTGTAGCATTACAACGAATCTACATTCCAACTAATACTTATCACTTTGGCATCATTACCTTTCCGATGTTTTTGCCTTTGGTATATTTACAAAATGTAATGATAAACAAATATTCACAAACGCAATTTAATTCTTAGTAAAGCAAGTATGAACGTATATATATTTGATATATATACTGTGTATAAGAAGTCGGACAGAGGTGAGAGGAAAACGTAAATATAAAAAAGAAATTTCATTTTAGAAAACAATTTAGGTATGAACTGTGAAAGGTGGAGATAACGAACAGTGATTAATCTCATAAATCCAGAATAGAGAGTTGGCCAAACACGGGCCCCTAAGTGTGATGCTTCACACCGGAATGTGCTATCCTTATTTCTTAAATGAACCTAGAAATGACGTTTAACGACAACCTCAGTACGCTGATAGAATTCATTGAACGCAGTGTATAGATCCCAATGCATTCTTTTTTTTAAAGGCGTGTCTTCAAACACTGACTATTTATATCATTTGTTAGAATTAAAAATACGTGTCTTATAACGCTGATGTTTTTATATCACATGTATTTGTTAATTGCGGGATTTCATTTACGAAAAAAAATGTTCCCATAATGCAATAACACAATTAATATAGCTCTATAACAACTATTTAACCTTGTTAACATGTGTTATACTTTCTAAGATGCTTCGAATAACTTACATATAACAAGTGTCCGTGGGGATGTTAGTTGGTACTCCGCTCAGTCCTCTAGAACCACAATGTACAGAAGTCCCATTACAGTAAGATGACTGTTCACAGTAACACTCGTCAGGACAGGCGTTCGTCCCCTGGCTGTAAAGCACAGAGAGCACAACAGACACCCGAACCACCAGCCGCATAGTTATTACATATGTATGTAATGGACAGTTTAATTTATCTAATCTCATTAAACTATAGCTATTCAACCTTTTCTTCCTTGTTAGTACAAGAGCTGAGTCATTATGGACCCTGTCTCTAACGCAAGGACGTACGTCATCTGATCTCGTGTCAGCATATGCATATCCGTGTCCATTAAAACAAATATCGGGAATATCCAAGAAAATACTTGGAATTTTTGCCTTATAATAATTTGTGCAGTGGTAGATATTCAACACTGGATAGGAGATAATATAAAGGAATCAACCCATTCTCCTTCTCTATTCAGAATGTATGTTTGTAAATCTTTAGTGTTAAAGCAGAGAGTAAAACTTGCAAAATCAGCAGAAAATACTAAGGATTTACTGTATAGTAGGTTAAAAAAATTGCAATTTTTTTTTCATTTCGCAAAAAATCGCGGTCGGTTTAATTCACGGAAAACCAAATCTTAATACCCTGAACCCAATTTCGTATCAATATGAAATATTAATTCACTGAATGTTGAATTCGCGGAAATTTTGTTTCAGCGAATATATCGTAAATTACCTCCGCGAGTTAATTTCGTGATATACAGTAATTATGTGCATTCAGATGGAACCGTCTTCAAGAAGTAACCAGACACGCACATAACGAAAGCGACACAGATAGTCCGGAGTTAACGTTCCCATCAATATAATTACTTAGTCTTTAAACATACCATGTGCTTTTGCGCTCTAAACATACAATGTGCTTTAATTCATTTGAAGAAAAATGACTTTATATTCGTCCAGGTTTTACAACAGTAACAAAGGAAATTGGGTGTTTCATTTGTTAAACACGAAATGTTAAAGATATCAACTCAAATTATGACAGTATCCAGGTGTTTTAATATTTAGAATGAAGTAGCATGTATAAATATACATACAGATCGATAGATAGATGTGCATTCATTGCTATACACAAATTTAACAGACATTTAATGTGACAACTCTCTCTCTCTCTCTCTCTCTCTCTCTCTCTCTCTCTCTCTCTCTCTCTCTCCTCTCTCTCTCTCTCTCTCTCTCTCTCTCTCCTCTCTCTCTCTCTCTCTCTCTCTCTCTCATATAAGTGCTTATCACAGTATTATTTCTTTTTCAGGAATGAAGGTAATTTTTGCTGATGGTATATGCTATGAAGTAACTTAGGGCAATCTGTCTATCATAAACTGCATCGTAACCCTATTCGAGAATCTCAGAAAGTATGATATTAAACGTTAAATTGACTGTTATTCTATATTGTAACGGACGGAAGTGCAATATCAAAAAATATTTATATCACAATATGCCAACAAAGCGCAGTTAGCTAAATTATCGAAAACGATTGTTATGGAAAACACGGATATATGTACTTTTATTGTAGTGTCTGAAAGTACTCGGAACTTATTAATCTCTTCACTATGGACGTTGTATTCCGAATGTTTTATACCAATCAAAGCTTCATTAAAATTGTTTCAATGAAGTTGATAAGAAGCAAATACAATAGACTTGAAATCCATGTCTGATATCCAATATTCTAATTTCTTTTCAATTCTATGTCATTCTTAAAACGGGCAAACGGATATCTTTGTTTATAGCATTTAACACTGCAGTTGAAAGTCAGCATTTTGCAAACTTTCTTACCTTTAAACATTCTGATTTACCAATACACCATAATATTGGGTAAAACACTGTCACATATTTCATACCCATTGAGGCAATTCTTTGCACACTGATGTTGACTACAGATAAATCCGTTTACCTGATTAAAATATAGGGATTGCGGTGGGTGTGAACAGTCGACAGGAGCTCTAAGATTGATAAATCTTGGTTATTTTCACCTTTTCATTGAAACATCATCTGTTTGAACATGTAAACTTGTGGTGTATCCTCCAGGTTTGTGTTAGTTATTTCATTATAAATGTTTACCATACAATATGCGGGGTTGAGTTGGATCCGTGTTATTTTCGCCTTTCTGTATTTGTTGAAGGTTTTGCCCCTTTTAAATTCTTTTACATTTCTGTCAAAAACGATTAGAGGAGAAGCAGATTCGCCCTGTTTTAAATTTGCCCATTGACAACGAAGGCAAAAGAGGCCAAATTAAAACGAGGCAAAAATGCGTTTCTTAAAACTTCAAAAACAATATCATATGGTAAATATATCTTATGTATGCTAGGTTATTCCATCGAATTCCGTTTGATAATATTTGAAATAGCAAGGATTGTTTATAAGTTAAAATGGGATACGATGGGAAATGCCATTATGTGGCGTAATTACTTATGCTTGTCCACTTATTTATTTTCTCCAGGTCTGTTGTTTTGATGCATGTATAAGATATGTTTAGCGTTTTCTTATAGTATATAGCATTCGTGAAATAATTCACACTCCATATTATTATCATCCAATCTGAAATGACAGTTAGCACTTATTTAATGATTTAAACATGCTAGGATCAAACGATTGAGTATTGTTGATAAGAGTAAAAGTGAGGCAGGCAACAGAAATAATGCCACTACACATCAAGATAAATGGTTAAATGTAGCGTCCCAGGTCTTTATACATATCCTATCCATGCAATTTTCTGAAATACAAATATTTGATTGCACGTCGAATTCGCATAATTCAATCTCATTTTCTTCTCCATCGAGGATACCATCGTTTTTCCTCAAATACAGAGTCACTGTTGATTGTTTCATTGAATGCAAAGTTCTCCAAACGTTACCCTATCTGAAAAGAGTATGTTCTGGGGTTAAAAATATAGCACAAATGGGATGGATTATTGTTTTCGATTTTTTTTTTATTATTAAAGTCGAATTTGATTAAATTGATATCAGTGGTATCATACCATGTACTACCAACACATGCAAGCATATATGTATACCGTTCGTTATCTTCACCTTGCATTCATGTGTACAAATAAATCACCAAGATAATTTTAATTCAAATTCTAGAACGAATTCTTCAAGCATAATATAAATAAATTGCAGTATGATGATCGATCTATGATAATGGTTGGGAACAGAGATAAGTATGATTTCATGAATTTTCTTAAAGGTGTCATATAGTGATAAAAAGGAGAGAGAGAGAGAGAGAGAGAGAGAGAGAGAGAGAGAGAGAGAGCTACAATAAATTATGTGTTACCTAGGTAACACTACACCATACACCACACACCATACACGGAGTTTTAAAAATATCAGCTCATATTATGACAGTATCCGGGTGTTTTATTTGACATTTAGAATAAAGTAGCATGTATAAATAGACATATAGATCGATAGAGGTATTTGTATTCATTGCTATACCTAAGAACGCTGACACTTAATGCGATATCTCTCTCTCTCTCTCTCTCAGTATTATTTCTTTTTCAGGAATAAAGGTAAATTTTGCTTATTTTATATGCTATGAAGTAGCGTAAGACACTTTGTCTAATATAAACTGCATTTCAACTTTTTTCGAGAATCTCAGAAAGTATCATATTGGATATCAAATTGCCTGTTATTCTAAATTGTAACGGACGGAAATGCAGTCTCAAATATTAAACTTATTACAATATGTCAACAAAGCGCAATTAGCTAAATTGGTCGATAGGATTGTTGCGGAAACCACGGATATATGTACTTATACTGTAGTGTCTCAACGTACATGGATTTTATTCATCTCTTCACGACGGACGTTATATTCCGAATGTTTTTTATAGCAATTGAAGCTTCATTAAAATTTTGTTGACAGGAAGTTGATAAGAGCACCTATAATAGACTTGAAGTTCATATTTGGTATCCAGAGATATATCCAGATGTGCACACAAATTTACGGTTACCTCATTTCTATAAAGATCAGTTTCACCAATCAAAGCCTAGAAACACGCTCATTTAGATTGATCAAATCGTCAAATTCAATTTGAATCGTACCTTAGAACAGTCAACACTCTCATTTAAAGTCAGCATTTTGCAAAATGAATGGTCTTAAAACGTTCTCATTTATCAATATAACCTGCTATTAGGGAAAGTACTTTCTCCCATGCTTCATACCAATGGCGGCCGTTCTTTACACACTGATGTTGACCACAAAATACTCCGTTTACCTGATCAAGACATAGGGATTGCGGCGGATGTGAACAGCCGACAGATGTTATGAAATTGATCTATGTTTATTATTTTCACTTTTTCATTGAAATATCATCTGCTCTTTATTGAAAATCTAAAATCGTGGTATATCCCCGAGACTTTCTCAGTTTTTATTTCATTATATATGTTTACTGTACAGTATGCAGGCTGCTTTCGATCAGTGTTATTTTCGCCTTTCTGCATTTGCTAACTGTATCACCCCTTTCAAATTCGCTTAGACACAGTTGCCAGAGTTGTGTCAAAAGAGAAATTTGTCCACTGACAACGAGGGCAAAAGCGACAAAAATAAAACGAGGGCAAAACATTCTGTGTGCAGTTCTTAAGCATCTTTTTGCCAAACAGAATCATGTGGTAAATACATGTTATGTGTCCTTTAAGTTTCCGTGTTATGGTGTTTGCTTCATCGGTCTTTTTCCATTTTGTTTTCATTTTCCAGGTTGTTTATCTGTTGTTTTCGTGTTGACATGGTGTGTGATAAACTGTCAGTAAACTTCCTTGTGTTGGAGTGATCTTTCACCTTTATTGATAATGATTGTCATGATGATAACCAGGAATTTCCGCTAACATACGAAAAATTCTAAAGGCGTTTATTGACTTCCCTCTTCCTGAAACACAAAGTACCATCCAAATATCCATCAACATAAATACATATTGGCATAAAAACATTTAAGTCATTTGACATAGAAATATGCAGCTTTCTTTTTTCGTAACATAAATAATACACTTTCGTAAAATAAAAATACATCTTTTCGTAGTTTTTGTTTGATATGTTTAGAATAGATATTATATACTTCCCTAGTGTTTGTTAAGGGTGTTTACGATAGAAAGTGGATAAACCTAATCACATGGATGTATACAGTGAGCAATTTTTACAATCATCTTAAACTGACATTGAATATCTCACAACACTCTTTAAAACCTCATCATGGTCATGACGTCGTTCTATCAAAACTAACACCATCGTTAGAAATTTGTAATCATTGAAGAGCTTAACATACACGGTTTTGAATGTTTTATAGCAAGCAGGACTTCGAAAAAGATCAGTCATGGTTATGGAATATGCCTTTCCCACGTATGTGTTTTGGGGTACTGTAGACATGAACAAAAAAGGTAATATCACTCAAAATATGTCACATTCTAGAGTCGGCTAACATTAAGTTCAAAATGATAAAAGAAATTTTCAACAGAAGACTGCTGGGAAAATCAGCTAATACAATTGTGCATCAAAGTACCTGCGAGGCTAAATCACTCAAAGTCTGATTTCCCCCAAAGAAGACAAAATAACGAAAATAATACTACGTTATAGGATGACAAATAAAAATGCAAAACAAAACCAGAGCAAAACGACGGCGAACAAATAAGGCCAAAAACAACGTTATAAGATGACAAATAAACACAAATTATTGGCAATCATCTTTTTATCATGACACAGTATTAAAGACGTGTAAAATAAACATCTAAACACATTACATAGCATCATTAACCCACATTATATAGAAAGTTGCATAGCACCTGAGTATTCTTCAGCATTGAGAAAGAAAGTTGGGGTGGTGGGTGTTTTAACATATTGAATTTCTTTTATCCACTCTACAAATTATATTACATTGTAACTAAATTCCATGTATATGGAAAGGCTAACGCATGCAAAACACAAGCTATCGCACGCCTTGCCAAGCTAGTGATTGGCTACGAAAACGTGAGGCCCCCAATAGGGTAAAGTTCTGCGTGGTCCCAAATAGGATAATTGACACATGTATACTCTATAAACATAAATGTTATTACGTTCCATAATATTACTCCGTTACATCGCTATCGTGCACTTAGTCAGAGAAAGGAGACAAACCTGAAATTTCAACAGATAGTTATTTTACAGTTTTCACATTATATCGTTATCAGCGACAGAATCAGAGAATGAAGAGCTGCAACATACTGTGATATTACAAATCTCGAATTGAGTTTTCACATTATATGTAGGTAATAAAGTTGTGCACAATGGTTGCCGTTAATAAAACCGTCAATCTGTTGTGTGATGAATCCTAATTGACTTGTTGTTTAAATAACCGGTGTGTGACACGTGGTGCGTTTGGTGATTTTATTTTATCTATTAATTCCGTAAAAATAATACAGCATTCACTAAACAGATATTCATCGTCTGCAGAAGTATTTTGTGGGGACCTGCAGACATGTTCACGAAACTTTCTTAACATTTGTCGCAAGACAGAACTTAGGAAAACGTTATGAACATCCCAAGGTCAACTTAGGACACGTCTTAGGATGTTTCTCGATATCTTAGGAACATTTTAAGTTAGGACGTCCTCACTACTCATGGCTATTGCTATTCATTTTTTATTATTTTATATATGCACATACTATTTGTGACCTATTTATGAATAAACAATTAAAATCTAGACACATACAGGTAGAGAAAAGACAAATAGTATTATTTATGTAAATTTAGAGATATCGTATATGCAATATAATTATGTTATTAACTAGAAAATTGTAAGACCATTTACATCTTTCAATAAAGTAAGAAAATATATGAGAAAGAAACGGATATCATATGCGTTTGGCATGTACCTAGTATGTTTTTTTACAATTTTGAATATAAAAATAAAAAAGATAAACGGATACCGTGATACTCGAACCCATACAAGTATGTTTCATATACTAGTATATTTATTTCCTTACTTTGAATAAGCATTCTAAAAATATACAGATATCGTGATACTAGAACACACGTATATATATTTACTATTGTGTTTTTTATAATGAATTCAATTCGAAACTACTGAGCCACGCATTACCTTTAGAGAAGTATTTAAGAATGGAACCAATATACATTGACAAGCTGAAAGAATTGTTTTAGCACACTGAAACTGATGTCTCCCTATCCATTTCCGAAAAAAAAACATGTTCCAATTGTTTTTATTATTTGACTTTGACATAAAAAGTCAAGGTCAAATATTATCAAGAATGTCCAAAACATTGTATCATTTTACCTTTACATAAAAGGTCAAAGTGAAAGGTCGTCAAAAATAACACGTGACACACTCTCATATCATGGTATACCAACATATCAAATATCAAAGGCCTATGTCAAAAGGCAAAAAATGTTATGGACCGGACAAACTTTTACTGAAAAGCGGAAGACTAATACACAATAAACAATGTGTTCCCCTTCTGGAAAGAGGAGACATACTTACATGTACTCTCGTCAATGTGATAGATAGAAATGATTGGACAATCGTTATTCAAAGAAATGTCAAACCAATTTGTATTTGATTAGTGAGTTGTATGGATTAGTATGTTATGAAAGGTGACGATAACGAACAGTGAACGGCAAGAAGAGGAACCCAAATTTCTCAACTGAATACATTTAAGCAATCTAATGGGTTGTCGTATCTCTAAATATACTTTCAAGATTTATATGAGTTCTTCATATCAATATCAAGATTGTCGCCATATTTATACAAACAGATTAAGATGCCCTAAAGTTAGGATGAACGTATATCGAGGCCTAGATTTAGGAGAGCTCCGAGAAACTGATTTAAGACCAGGACGTCTCCCACTACAGCTTCATCAGCATCACTTCAGATCTAGATTGATTTACATATAACAGCGTCGTACTCAGAGCTGACCATACTGGGTGGTTGTATTGAATACCCCAATCGACCATTCACTGTGGGACTACAGAGTTCACACACTTAAGGACTCTATAATTGTAGAATTTTTAACGTTTACCTAATCAGGATATAGGGTTCACGACGGGTGTGACCGGTCGACAGGGGGTGCTTACTCCTCCTATGCACCTGATCCCACCTCTGGTGTGTTCAGGGGCCTGTCTTTGCCCAACTATATTTTTGTATTGCTTATAGGAGTTATGAAATTGATCACTATTCGTTATCTTCACCTTCCATCAATCACCGCGGGAGCTTGCGTAATTGAATATGATACTGAACATTTACCGCGGAACAATGCAGGGTTCATACCATTAAACACTAACTGTGGAATTCAACAGGGTTGTCAGTGTAACCATTGGCATTTTGTCAACTTAGCTTTAAACGAACTTTAAACATAAATTATCATGATTTGTTATGTCGAAATACAACAGGAGTCTGGAAGGGTTGATATTTTTCCAGTTTCCTTTAATACGGTATGACTTTAAGATACAAACGTCGCCAGATATAGATTGATCACTGTTCGTTATCTTCACCTTTCATAATCATTGCAGTATAATGTTGTGATGGCCATATAAAGCACGAGAAACTGCACTACAACACTGTACATGTACTACGTTTAACAAAGTACCATATATCTTACATCGGTTCCACAACCAGCACTCCCGTGGGATTCCGGGGTAAAATATGTCCTTAGCACCCCTTGCGTGTCGTAAGAGGTGACTAAATAGGACAGACCTTCGGATAAGACTGCAAAAGCCGAGGCTTCGTGCCACAGCAAGTGTTTCACGATAAAGATTCATCCCTGCTGAAAGGCCTTAAGCATCGAAAATAGGCCTAAATTTTGCAGGCCTTCACGAGAAATAGTAACCTCACCATATGAGTGAAAGATTTGCAAGCAGGGTGTGAAACAATATACAGCAAAGAACAAGACATTATGATTAATCAAATCACAAACTTCTATCATTTGTTAGATTTTAAGTTTGATATATCATGCTAACGTTTATGGCGACAAAAAATATCGTAAATGTTTCAAAAAGTATTAATTTTTAATAAAATTAACTTATAAAAACCTTAAAAGATGTCATTTCTATTCCTTTGATAAATAAATGAAATATAAAAGAGGAATATTTCATTCAATTGCTCTTGGCAAACTGATAGAAAATGATATGTCAAAGGTGAAATTATCGTTAACCTTCCAAGTGGTTCAAAGTGGTTTTCACCACACACGTAAACAAATACGGCAATAATTAATTGTAAGAATAATGTACTACTTTTATGCATACGAAAGATACCCCTAACCGCCAGAACTCCAAAAAAGGATTATTGTTGCGAAATAGCATTGCTCCATTTATCTGATCAAGGTATAGGGATCATGGCATATGTCACCGGTCAACAGGGAATGTTTACGCCTTCTACACACCTTATTCCCATTTGGTATGTCCAGAGTTTGTGCTGTCCTTTATTTTGTGTTCTTTATATGATCACTGTTAGTTATCCTCACTTGATCACAGTCATGTGCGATGAATCAGTTTGATTTCAATATCTTTTCGTCACTGTATCCTATAAAATGTTAGAAAGCCTCAGAAACATTGCCCTATTTAGAAGATACCTGCTTCCACCTCTGGTCCGTGTTTCCCTTCTCATAATTTCGCATTCTTTGTGGGATTTCAGATATTGGTCATTTGTCGTTATATTCACCTGTTTATATGCAGCCAATAATGAAAAAGGTGAACATATCGAACAATGATCTAATATCTCATATAAAGAAGATCAAATTAAGAGTAGGATAAACACGGACCCCTGGACATACCAGAGGTAGGCTCAGGTGCCTAGGAGGTAAAAAAAATCCCCTATCGACCGTTTACACCTGCCGTGAGTTCTGTTCTATATCTTGCTCAGGAAAACGGAGTATGTATGGAAAATTGAAAGTCTATATTCTATAGTGTTTGTTTTTACAGTAGTATATATGTAGATTGAATTTTGGAAGAACGTGTCGATAATTCCAGTGGCTGCTGAATGCATTAACTTAAGCGTCCTTGGCAACTCCGACCGACAGTTACAAAGATGACTTAGTCCCACAAATTAACTTATATGTTTGCCCTCCACTGCATTTTATAGTCTTTATAGAATTGATGACTTTGATCGCTGTTCATAGAAAGTTAAAAAAAACCAGAGACTGGATTCCACTGTTCATAGAAAGGTTCAAAATAACAGACAGGGTTTCACTTTAAACTTAGAATGTTTCAATTCGACATCTACATCTATCGTACTTTTCAATTATTTCGAACTTTGTACAGAATGTAGCTACTTGATAAATGTTAGAACAATGTCTTAAATCAGTGAGCAACCTATAGACAGGAAACTATGATAGTACAGATTAATGCTACTGTTCACGTTTGGGCTATTCTAAAACAATCGATTTTCCACCAGTGAGTTATCATTCAACGTGGACGAGAAGTGAAGCCATCGCGCATGAATTAAGATGTTAATCGATTCATCCAATCAGAGGTTTCCAAATCTAGCTCAAGAGACCGAGCTGGTGTGTGGTAATCAATATATTATGTTCTGGTTAAAGGTAAGTGGACATTTGATAAAAAGTTAACTTTTAAGGGTAGGCGGAGTATTGCCATCAAAGAATTATTTTTCAGATCTAGTAAATTTGCCGTATAGCCCCCCCCCCCCTACAAAATAATATGCAGTTTATGACATTCTAGAAAGTTATTGGCTGGGAAGTGTGACATTTTAAACAATACATCATGATCATGAAACATGTGAATTCACTTTTTACTGAATATTTCATCTAATTCAAGGCTGATTTGGCAGCGAAAATGGCAAAGAAAAAAATAAAATAAATTCCAAACTTCATGTACTGTATTACTGTAAATAATGCGGGCCATTACTACATCACTGCCTACCACAAGACGTAACATCGTTCGTAAGACTTTGACGTAATAAATACTAAAACGAAGACGAACACTGTTGTGAATGTGGAATCTCTGACGTAAGATATTGGAATGACTTGACCAATATCTTACCTATCATCAAAGTGGTATAATCAGTTTTCAAATCGAGGCGGGCTTCTGACAAACAAATCTATATGGTCATTATAACGATTAAATTCACAAATACAACATGTAATGGTCAAAATGCTGACTGGCATGTTTTATACCAATTGAGGCCGTTCTTTGCACATTGATTTTCACTACCGATTTCACAGTTTACCAGATTAGGATAAAGGTCTCAAGGCGGGTGTGACCGGTCGATTAGGCACCTGATGCCACTCCTGGTATGTCCAGGAGTCCGAGTTTGTCCTACTTTTACTTTCTATTCTTTATTGGAGATAAGAGATTGATCACTTTTCGTAACTGTTTTCACTTTGATGTCATAGCGACGAAAACCACTGCTATGGACGTGAAATTTGAAAGGTTTGGTAAGAGAATGTTTTCTCTTTAATTATTTTCTTGGAAGATATGGAGCACACTTTGCCTATGTACAATTTTTATCCCGCGGTTGCAGTCGTTTTCCTAGTAGGGTTAAAGGATGCTGACTGATTGTAGATACACAGAACTAAACGTCATTTTCATAACCATATACGCCTTTTGAGACATGTAAGTTAATTCGCACATATACAGTCGAACTACCATAATATACCACAGATTGATTGATGATTGATTATATCTTCCTTAACGTCCCTCTCGAGAGAATTTTTCACTCATATGGAGACGTCACCAATACTGGTGAAAGTTTCAAATTTAGGCATATGCTCGGCGCTTACGATCAGTGACCAGTGAGAGTTCTTTGGTGTACCGTACCCACTGTGACATGGAACATCAGCCTTTAAAGTCATCTACAAAGACCCGTGACATTCACACCTGATGCCAAGTGTTTGGCGATGGAAATGTCAATAACTGCTTAAATGACTTAGGTGAAAGGCGACTATAACGAATAGTGATCAATCTCATATATCCTATAAGCAATACAAAACAGAGATTTGTACAAACACGAACACGGACCCCTGAACACACCAGAGATGGGATCAGGTGTCTTGGAAAAGTAAGCATCTCCTTTCGACCGGTCACACCCACCGTGATGTTGTACTAGTGATGTTGTTTGCGTATACACTGCATTATTGCTAGGTTTGTTGTTTGTGTGTACACTACAATACTACTAGCGTTGTTTTGTGTGTACACTACAATAGTACTAGTGACATTGTTTTGTGTGTACACTACAATAGTACTAGTGACGTTGTTTTGTGTGTACACTACAATAGTACTAGTGATGTTGTTTTGTGTGTACACTACAATAGTACTAAAAACGTTGTTTGTGTGTACACAGCAATAGTACTAATGTTTTGTGTATACACTATAATAGTATTAGAGACGTTGTTTGTGTGTACACTGCAATAGTACTAGTGACATTGTTTGTAAGTATACTACAATAGGACTAGTGATGTTGTTTTGTGTCTACACTGCAATAATACTAGTGATGTTGTTTTGTGTGTACACTACAATAATACTAGTGATGCTGTTTTCTGTGTACACTACAATAGTACTAGAAAAGTTGTTTGTGTGTACACAGCAATAGTACTAATGTTTTGTGTATACACTATAATAGTACTAGAGACGTTGTTTGTGTGTACACTGCAATAGTACTAATGACATTGTTTGTAAGTATACTACAATAGTACTAGTGATGTTGTTTTGTGTGTTCACTACAATAATACTAGTTATGTTGTTTGGTGTGTACACTGCAATGGTATTAGTGATGTTGTTTTGTTTGTACACTGCAATACTACTAGTGACGTCATGTTCTGCGTACACTGAAATAGTACTAGTGATGTTGTGTTGTGTGTACATTACAATAGTACTAGTGATGTTGTTTTGTGTGTACACTACAATAGTACTAGTGACGTTGTTTGTGTGTACACTACAATAGTACTAGCGACGTTGTTTGTGTGTACACTACAATAGTACTAGTGACGTTGTTTGTGTGTACACTACAATAGTACTAGTCGCATTGTTGGTTTATATACTACAATATTACTAGTGATGTTGTTTTGTGTGTACACTGCAATACTGCAATAATACTAGTGATGTTGTTTTGTGTGTACACTACAATAGTACTAGTGGTGTTGTTTGTGTATACACTACAACGATACTAGTGATGTTGTTTGTGTGTACACTACAATAGTACTATTGACGTTGTTTGTGTGTACACTACAATATTACTAGTGGTGTTGTTTGTGTGTACACTACAATAGTAATATTAATGTTTGTGTGTACACTACAATAGTACTGGTGATGTTGTTTGTGTACACTGCAAAAATACTAGTGATGTTACTTGTAAGTGCACTACAATAGTACTAGTGACGTTGTTTTGTGTGTACACTACTATAGTACTAATGCTGATGTTTGTATGTACGCTAAAATAGCACTAGTGATGTTGTTTGTATGTTATAATAGTACTGGTGACGTTGTTTTTGTGTACACTACAATAGTACTAGTAATATTGTTTGTCAGTACACTAGAAGAGTACTAGTGATCTTGTTTTGTGTGCACACAACAATTGTACTAGTGACGTTGTTTTGTGTATACATTACAATAGTACTAGTGATGTTGTTTGTGTGTACACTGCAATAGTACTAGTGACGTTTTGTGTTTGTTCACTACAATAGTTCCTGTGATGTTGTTTATGTGTACACTACAATAGTTCTAGCGACGTTGTTTGTGTGTACACTGTAATAGTACTAGTGATGCTGTTTTGTGTGTACACTGCAATATTACTAGCGTTTTTGTGTGTACACTATAATAGTGCTACTGATGCTATTTTTGTAGTTACATTGCAATAGTACTAGTGGTAATTATTTCCTGTGTACGCTGCGATAAACAAATGGAAACAAATACGTAAATCTAGACACTCTTTGTCTATTTACAGGTACTAAACACAACTAATTGATATGCATATATTAACTAAAACGACTGCAGTAAAATAGAACAGTAGAGTAAAATCATGACGCTCACAGTGGTATTTTATCTTCGTTATGTATAGTGAGATCCCATGAAGTATGCAAAAATGGTGGAGCACTCCGACGTTCCGGAAAGTACTGGAATTGTCTCTGTCCGGATGGATGGAAGGACAACATTTGCAATAGTAAGTTTATATTTACACGTTAATGACAAAGAATTAAGTATTGTAGTTAATTACCAAGAATCAAGTGTTGTAATTAATGACAAAGAATCAGGTATTATAGTTAATGACAAAGAATCAAGTATTGCAATTAACGATTTATTGAAAGGCAATTTTGTATATGTAGCTGTGAGTAATGAGAACTATTAAAAGGAAATATACACCTTTGTAGTATGATTCCAATTGTGAATATTATCAAATAAGCCATACCCAACGTGGAATGACTATGACAACACAATGTTTTTTTCGTCTTGTATTTGGAAAATAAATCGGAGAATTTATTTGCATAGAGAGCAATAAATGCAATGAAACATAAGAAAATCTTACCATTATAAAGAATTTGGTACCTGCTATTGTATCGAACGAAAATCATCGAATCGAGACTAAAGTATCGAAAATCGAATCCAATCGAGAAGGTACTGTATCGTTTCACCCCTAATATTTATATGTAAAACTTTGATCCCCTATTGTGGTCCCATCCTACCCCCGGGGGCCATGATTTTAACATAGATGAATCTGCACTATGTCTGGAAGCTTTCATGTATAGTTCAGCTCTTCTGGCCCAGTGGGTCCAGGGGAAGAAGATTTTTAAATGATCGACCCCACCCTATTTTTGCAATTTTGTGATTATCTCCCCTTTGAAGGGGGCATGACCCTTAATTTGAACAAATTTGAAAGCCCTTTACACAAGGATGCCTTTGGCCAAGTTTGGTTATAATTGGCCCAGTGGTTATGGAGAAGAAGTCGAAAATGTAAAACGTTTACAGACGGACAACAGGTGATCAGAAAAGCTCACTTGAGCTTTTAGCTAAGGTGAGCTAAATACAAAAATGTGCCTTTTTTCAAGATGTAATCAGAAACACATCTAAGTTTGTTTTGGCCTTGTCATTTGTCGCCAGACCCCACCACCAGGGACACAGAATTGGATCTACTCTAAGCCAGGAAGATTTCATGTAAATTTGAATTTTCTGGCCCAGTGGTTTTTAAGAAGATTTCTAAAATTTTCCCTATGTAAAACTTTGATCCCCTATTGTGGCCCGAACCTACCTCAAGGGGCCATGATTTGAACAAACATGAATTTGCACTATGTCAGAAAGCTTTCGTGTAAAGAAGTATAGCACACTTGGTATGCAAGTTTGCCTACATAAATGCTTTTTTCTTGAATATCTTTTTTAAAAAAAAAATATTCTGCTATACAATGTCAGTTTATACTTGTGTTTACACAAATTACTCAACAAAGATATATATATGTTGATAGTATTTTTATTTGTTAAGCATAAACATCACCGTGATTACAGAGAGTATATAGTAGATGAAACGTAATGGGCCTAAAAAACTGCAAACTCTTGCAAAAGGCCACCCTAAACCAGAAATAAAACACCGAAATTGTTTTACTTGCACGAGTATGACTGAAGCCTTTAAACTTAACATGCTTGGGTGGCCTATTGGTTTATGTGCTTGGTACACTTAAAAGCATGCATTCCGAGTTCAGGTCCAATAATGTCCCAATCTAATTTTTTTTTTTTTGCGTTTTATTTGTGGGGTCGTTTTCTGCGGGAGGGTTATAGGGGGGGTATAAATGTGATACACATATTTTAACAAATATTAGGCCTAGTCATTTTCATCATACATGCAACTTCCAATTTTTGCAAGTTACGACATTTAAAAAGAAAAGGAATTTATTCTGACACCATTGTACTTAGTTTCGTTTGTTTATACTGACCTTTTCCTGTGTGTACAGAATTTTCAAATCGTAATGTGGCTGATGAAAAGTTAAACAAAAAAAATTAATGGAAAGGGGCGCCGATGCACAGCATGTAATAAGTAAAAATAGGTCAAGGGAGGTAAATAACAGTTATACAGTTTGACTTCTCAAAAGTATATATAAAAACTCATGTAGCAACTGTCATATCATAGTTAGACAAAGCTAAATACTCGAGTTATCAACCAAAGGCAAATGAACTGATGAAATATATTAGAGGTGCTGTAGCCATGTCAGAAAAGACAGTGAGCTAAGTAATGCCATATGCAAACGGGTTGTTGTGTAATATGAAAGCACCTATGAAACTATTGTACTGGTCATCATTCCACATAAGAACATGGTTTATTGATTAAAGAATGACTCGTATAAATGTCAGTAATGCTAAACTGCAGCATTTATCTATCTTGGTTAACGAAATAGTAAAATTGTTGGCCTTGTATTTAAAAATAACATGCCAGTCTATTATTGGAAACCGGTGATATCCATGTATCAAACTTACATCACCATGGACACTTATGGCCATGAGTCACTCAGCAGTAGGAAACATTAATTCAATACCATTTTAAAATTACAATTAATGATGAATAAATCATACATACTAAAAATTCTTTTTTTTTGTATGCAAATCATTTGACCACAAAAAGTTAAATATCAGTATGGGCATTTCCAACATATCCTGAGGAATGTATCTACAGTGTCATTAATATTTTGAGGGCATCAATTTTTGTGTTTTAGTAAATTGCAGTTTCAAGGATATATTTGAATTCATGGAATTGGATTCATAACAGACGCAACACAATTCAGTGAAAATATTAGTGAAATTACGGTTATTGCAACTGCATGTCTGATGAGTATTGAAATATTGACTTAGCATCGAAAATAAACAAAAACAAAAGTATTCGACAAATATTAGTGAAATCGATCGCGGTTATTGTAACTGCATGTCTGATGAGTATTGAAATATGTTAATAAACATGACTGATTCCTCAATTAAAATATACTGATATTGCAATTCATCTTTTCATCAATATCATTTCAATTAGTTAAGATTTTAAATAACAGCACATTTATCATTAAGTTTAAATGACAACGGGGTTGTTATCCTTAACATGGGACACTCTTGAAGGTCCTATCTGATGGACACTACATTTTCATATTCAAATAAATATAGGTTTTCATAAAATATCACAGCTGTTTCGAACCCTTGAATATTTAGTATTCAGATATATAATCACTTTATCATTTGATTTCCAAATAATGGTATCAACTAATTTAAGTTTCCATCTACTGTATTATCTGCTCTTAGGCAGGGGTGTCACCCAGAGCCTCTGGGGTCATTGTAGCTCATTTTAAAGTATCCATGTGCAGCAGTAACTATATATACATGGTATATTAAAATGAGCAAAATGTGTACTGTACAGAAATTTAACAAACATTGATTGATCAATAAACACATCCTTTTGACGTGAAGATTCTTGAAAGCAATTAAGTATAGTTGTGTACCAAAAGTGAAGATAATTTTTATGTTGTCATTACATTTATGCATTAAAAGTTCCAAGATCAACATGGTTTTTCTCTGTAATTAAGTTATCCCTCTTATTTCACAAAATGAAAGTTATAATGCAAAGTTACCAGAAATTTCAAGTCATCTGCTATGCTATTCATAATTAATTGTTTTGAAAATGGTTCCAAAATGGAAATTAAAGGGACAGGCAACTCTAACCACATTGTTGCTTTTATGAATAAAGTATTACTCACTGATATCGTAAATTACAGTCTTTAACAACAAAATTCCTTGCTTAACAATGAAATCAACATTAATCTATCATATATTTTAAATAAGTCCCGCCGCTAAGAGAGCGGCCACTGAAGTTCAGTTTATGACATCACACCGTCTGTTCCGGTTTATTTCATTAGTAGCACTGTAAGCATGAAAAGTCACGAACAGTTTGGAGCCATATAAATCTGAGCCCGTTCTTTCCCAAGAAGACATTAAAAAAAGAAGACGTTCAGTTGAGTCGCAGACCAGGCAGACGGTACTCGTTTCTTTATACAAATGTCTTGAACCTCAACTTGTCATTACGTAAATGATGGATGCACAGTTTACATAGTCTTTTCTTTTTAGATGACTCGGTTAGGTCAGGGTTTGAAAGAAAAAATACATGCACATCTTTGATGACCTTAGAATCTCATCAAAACTGGAATAGACAGTGTGACGTCAAACTTACTGATTTTTGTGGTCTTGGATACAAATGAGTTTCACATCATGGCAGCCTCTGTAGATAGCGGGAATTTCAATTCTTAATGTTTTCAAATTAGTACTGAAGCTTATCTAGGCGGTATATCAACAAAATAGTTTGGCAAATTGTTATCATATAATTAATCCTATCATTTATCCTGTAAAAAAATACTTGGGTTGTCTTTCCCTTTAAGAGTTGACATTGGCAGAGAAAAATGCCAGTTATAGCTGAATTAAGTACAGCAGGAATAAAGAATAAATACCATCTTCGCTTACTTAACGCACTGATTCATGAAGGCTTGGAAGTATTGGAAATCGCCCACCTCAGGAAATTTCTTCAATTTTTAGGAACTTCAGAACTAGACCTGTGTCCAAATAATATCCAGAGAAAAATATATGAGATCGAAGGATATCACAAGCGTGTTGTAAATAGGACATTGGAGTTTACATTGAGAATATTAAAAAATGCTTAGTAAATTGCATAGATACAAAACAGTAGCTGATTATTGGGAAAAAAATTAATCTTTAGCGATGAATGTAAAGTAGAAGTTGGTTTGGTGCTCTAATCTGGAGAAAACCTGGATAGTGAACAAAAATTTGGACACTCTAAAGCTTGAATCTTGGTTGTGGGGCATGCATGAGTTTAATGATTCAAATAGTTAACAATTGGCATGGCCTATAATCGTTCGCGATTTTCCAGATAACTACATACACCAAAATGAAACTGCAACCATCCATCAACTTCACATTAAAAAATCTCATTCAAAATAGCAGGTGCACAACTTCAATATTCAGATAAGATATGCATAAAGTTTTATTCAAATCTGTTCATCGCTGTTAGATATCTGGAAAATTATATCTATGGATAGACAGAATGTCTGACAGATAAGGTGATTCCAGTATATCCTCTTTAACTTCATTTACAGGGTTGGAGTATAAAAATTGTAATGATTTGTATAAATATAGTATTGGTTGAGGAGTTGTGTTGTTGAAAAGACTGTTCTTGTACAGCTGTCAGAGTGAGATGTGGTGCTATGTCTTAGATAAGAGTTTGAAATGTGAGTGTGGTGTGTGGACCAGTGTAGAACAAAGGTACTACCACTCCACCTACACACAGATTTCAAACTTCTAAGAAACTTGATGAGGACATGCAGATGTGAAGATAAGATGACTGTCGTTGAAAGATTTGCTGGGTATATAGAAAGAATGTTTTGTCACCATGAAGATATTTTCGATAAAGAATATTTGTGATGCTTTTAACGTGTAGTTGTTTTCTAGTATGTTAGATAAAAACGGTGCTGCTTTGGATCAATATGTTTCTTAGAACAAAGGTACTATGACTCAAACAACACCCCCATTTGTGTAGCTGATAAGACTGCTGTATGTCCAGTCATATTCCTATGTGTTGACTTTGTCACCTTTCCTCATGGTTATATACTCCATCCTTTATTTATTTTACTGAGCAATATTCTCCAGATTGTGGAAAAACACCTCCCTTTTCTTCTTCTGCAGTTTAAGATTTTCACTCTAATCATGAATTTTCGCTTAGAAACTGCATAGTCCTTCAGAAATTCTGGGTATTACTGAATAAACCTCTTCATTTTATTTTTTGACTGTAAAATAAAAACATTTAGTTCTTGCTTTGAAATACTCCCAGCTAAATATGAAATGTCATAATAAACAACCCGCTATCTTAACTTCAAATTTTCAATTAAGTATATGAAATGATTTTTTTTATGTTTATTTATTACTAAAATCTCTGCCTGTCCTTTGACTTTTCATTAAGGTCACAACTAGTCTTCCATATTCATATATATCTTTAAAGTGGCATGGACATGATTTGGGCTGAAAATTTTCAGATTTTATTTTTCCATTTTTAATTTTTAGAATGCTTAACTAAAGTATGTCTAATGGTCAGTAAAGATTTGAATGTCAGTTGTCGAGGTACATGCAAGATACAGAGCTCACAATTTTTTTGTTATGTAAACAAGGTCCGTCCCTTGTTTTTGTTTACATATTAAGTTAAATATATTAGTAAAAGTATCATTTATAACATATTTTTCAATTAAGAAAATAATTTTGAACACATTTATATAGGTTCTTGTGATTGGGATATCTCTTTGTTTTTAACATGCTATTTTCTATTAAAGGTCATATGAAACGATTTCTAACAGTGGTATTTCACTTTAAAAACATAAAGATGGGTATGGATGAAGGTCAAATAGCATTTATTAAAAAATATTGTCGTTGGATTGCTGAGAAACAATACTGTAAACTTGTACATAGAATGAATTTGTTACCCGCTTATCGTTCTTGATTCTGAGTGTTCGTGACGTCACAACGACCCATCGATGTAAACCACGACAATGGAAATAGTGTAGGCCTACCGTTTTGTTCAACGAAATATCTCACTGCATTTAATGGATATGGACTAATTTCTGTTTTCTGACGAACTGTCCGATTTTGTGGTTCAACCATAACAGTTTAAACCAGTCAGGAATGATGCATGGCAAGCGAATAACGTGTTTCAACAGAGGATGATATTGAAGAAGTCAACACTGCACAGGCACCTGAAGTATGGCCACTACTACCCCCTCCTTTTCTGATTTTTTTTTCGGGGATAATTTCTCCTCCAAAATGTATGGATTCCTTGTCTATCCCATGCAAATTTCGATTTATGTAATCGTTTGACTTTCCCACTTTTTGTAAGATTTAGAGATCGGCCTTCTACCGGTAATAATAAAGCCGGTAGAAGAACAATCTCTAAATCTTACAAAAAGTGGGAAAGTCAAACGATTATATAAATCGAAATTGGGATGGGTTAAACAGGGAATCTACATATTTTGGAGAAATTATCGCCGCAAAAAAAAATCAGGATGGGAGGGGGGTGGGGGTAGTACCGTCCATACATCAGATGCCTGTGGATTTCAAAACCCCATGTCATCAGATACTGAAGGTTAACTATCATTTTAAAAAGATTAGAAGTCGTATGAACTTGTGTACATTTCCTTTATGAATTATCGTAATAAAAATAGTCTAAAATCTGAAATAGTAATCCCGGGCATTTTCATTTTTATGGGATTGATTGAATATTGTTTTACACCCCTCTCGAGAATATTTCACTCATATGGAGACGTCACCACTGCCGGTGAAGGACTGCAAAAGGCCTATGCTCGGCGCTTATGGCCAATGAGCAGGGAGGAATCTTTATCGTGCCACACCTGCTGTGACACGGGACCTCGGTTTTTGCGGTCTCATCCGAAGGACCACCTCTTTCAACAAGCAAGGGGTACTGAGTACCTGTTCTAACCCGGATCCCCACGGGATACGAATAACCACAATATTGAAATAGCGCTAAAATGTTCTTGTAGGTGTAGAATACTCTAAATGCGGCAAATGTATCATGGATGTCATCTGTGATACTGGCGCACGGTTCTTCATAATCAGCTAGTGTTTCCGCGTGTGTCCCAATTTAAGTATAAAATTCACAAATCGTTGTTTTTAATGGGGGAGAGGTGTTTCTACATTTTTCAATTGTAAGTGATACATAAATATTGCTTGCGTTAATTCTATAGCAGGTATTTACTTTCTTACTTTACATCCCCGCTGTTTAAATATTTTAATGAATATTTTTATTATTATTTTTTAATAAGCATGTTTAGTTATATGTACTGATATTTATAGTATATGGAATATAAATTATAATTTCTGAATGATACTTCATTGTTTTATTTTTGAATTTGAGAATGAAAGGCTTATTAATAATTTTAATTCTACTGCATTTTACAATTTTAGAATAATAAGAAAATAACAATTACACACTGTTGGGATACTAGTAGTAGCTATATAACATGGAACTATACAAATATCGTTGACTGATAGAGTTTGTAATGTAGGCTAGATAAGATATGAAAATAGAATATAATTTTGAGCAGATTTATTCAAAGTTCATGTCCATTGATGGAATATGTTTTTGTGATTACAATGATAACCAACCGTTGTGTAATTTAGTAGGCTAATAGGGCCTACATAGGCCTACTTTCAGTGTCTTCGCTCTAACTAGGCAGTTGACTTTAATTTATATTTTGATTTGCCTCAGTCTTTGGATAATAAAAAAAATGATCAACACAGCGTCTGATTTTAAATTGATCTATCTGTGTCCACATTGTTTGGCTAGGATGTACTGAAGTGCAGTGTTCATGGCAACAAATCCATCGTGTGATCGCGTCGGAGATTTTATACCCACATATTTTTTTTTCTAAATTCAGTATCCCTTGGGAAGAGGTATATATGCACCCTCTTCTACCCTCTAACACATGTACTACAATTAAATGCAGCACACTGTGGCATATCTCAAAGCTATGCAGTTAATACTTAGTTATACCATGTTAGAAGCCTAGTTGTCTACATCACAGTGGGTCTTTTTGACTTCACCAGCAAAGGAGATAAGCCGCGATCATCAAAAATCATTTTCGTGATCGAGTACATTTGATCAGCTGTTGTGACGTTATAATGCATTGAATAAAAAAAATAAAAAAATAAATTATTGTTTAATGAACCTTGATTTATGAATTCCATACATAACTCAATTTCTTCAGGATATTGTTTCATATGACCTTTAAGTAATCTATATGTAAACAAAAACATATGGCACAAGCAATTGTTTACATAACAAAGAATTTTGAGTGTTGTATCTCACTAGTAACTCAACAACTGATATTCAAATTTTGGTTGACTATTAGAAATATTTTAGTTATAAGCATTGTAGACAATAGAAATGGAAAAATAAAATTTTAAAATTGTCAGCTCAAATCTTGTCCATGCCCCTTTAAACTGCACCAGTTTTATTTAAATCCTGTTGTAAAACTAAAATTATTTAAAAATTTCTTGATTTTTTATAAACACCAATATTGACAAATTTAAAGAAAAGCATACTGAAGTTGAAATGTTTAGAATTGTAAGTTTTTTTATTGAGTGGGCAGGTGGGTGGGGCGATGGTGCGGTAAGGGTCAATCGTCTTACAAAACAAAACTGATTAAAAAATAAATGCATAGGATTTCCTTTAGATGATTAAAACTTTTTTTCATATGTGAAAAACTAAACTAAAGTCCCTTACTGTTTAGTGATCCCTTATTTCCTTTTTGTGTTACATCATTTATTTCCTCTGCAAAAAACTGTTACATTTCTGTCCTCTTCTTCTGTCCAAGTGTGCCGCTGACCTGCTTGTGGAGAAGATGGTTTTTACAACAATCCAATTATTATTTTCATTTGAAGAAATTTTCAATAGCTTCAAGCAGCACAATATTGCTTGCATACCAATATAACAAAATGTACAATGTGGATCTTAAAATAGTATTTTCTATATAATTTATATACAAATCAGAGTTGCCACATTAATTCATGGACTCTTCATTGATTAAAATACAGTTAAATATCTAACAAAGATTTTTAATATATTTATAAATATTACTTAAAACATATTTCACGTTTACATTGTTCTGCTTCCATACCTATACTTGCAACTGTCCAATAATTTAGGCCACTCTTGATTGTTATCTGTTTCTCACTTAAATACCTTGGTTTCTGGTTCCAAAAGACCGCCCCATTTAAATTAGTCAACAAGCAAGGGGTACTGCATGAGGACCTGTTCTAACCAGAATCCCTACCGAAAGAGTGTTCTTAAAACTTAACATTCCCTCAAAAGTGCCTATACTGATGAAAGGCTTTACATAATGTATTATTTGTAGCATTTACATAATATGACTAATTTGGACCGGTCCTAGAGTCAAAATCCTGGGATTGCAAAATTCAAAATTTTGGTACATCCTTTTCTGCTTTTCCTACATATGTATTTAGTTTTATACTGTATCAGCAAACTTCAAGAAGTATTTCAAATAATTCAGACAATAATCACAGTAATAAGTTTGGCTCCACCCTGGTCCCATACCCTTATCCCCGAAGATCATGAAATTTATAAATTTGGTAAAGGACTCCCTCCTCCTTCTAAATATCTATATTTAGTATCAATAACATTAAATAAGACGTACATGTAATTTAAATGTTTTACACATGAACACTATACATTTACCAAGTTTGGCCTCACCCTGGAGTAAGAACCTAAGATCATGAAATTTACAATTTTGATAGAGGCCTTCCTGCTCTACATCACTATGCATTTAGTTTTTCATGCACATTTGCAGTTGTAGAGAAGTATTTTGAAAATTAATAAATTTTTGGCAGTTTTTGCCTTACCCCTAGGCCCAAGAGGTGCAAGATCGAGTCCTGATATTCAAAAAATTATCCCACCCTTGTTTCAAAGATGCTTCATACCAAATCCGAAAAGAGTTGGTACACTATTTACCAAAAAGTTAGAAATATTCAATTGCATGACGCAGACCAATTGCAATAGGTCAACTATGTTTACTCAGGTGAACTAAGAATGTTAAGCTTGTTTAGTTAAGGATTGATTGATATTGTTGAACGTCCCTCTCGAGAATATTTCACTCATATGGAGACGTCACCACTGCCAGTGAAGGGCTGCAAAATTTCAGCCTATCCTCGGTGCTTATGGCCTTTGAGCAGGGAGGGATCTTTACCGTGCCATACCTGCTGTGACACGGGACCTCGGTTTTTGCGGTCTCATCCGAAGGACCGCCCCATTTAGTCGCCTTGTACGTCAAGGATGCAGCGTACCAATCATAATTGACCTAGTGGTTTTGGAGAATTTGAGAATATGCAAATCTTACAGACAAATATCTCTTTATACAAATTATTAAGACAGATGAACTATGGACAACAGGCAATTAGAAAAGTTTACTTGAACTATTATAAATAGCTCAGGTAAGCTAATCAAAATGGCACAAATAAAAGTGTTTTAAAAATATCTTACTTTTAGGTTTACAGTCAAAATCAAGCTCACTGCTAATTTCTTTAATGGTTTCAGGATCAACATCATCTGATGAACCTGATTCACTCTCCTCATCTAGTAGGTCCTTTCTTGATCTCTGCATTTAAATATGAACTAAAATTGTAACGAAACAGACAGGAATAGAAAAACCTGGAAGAAAACTTGTGTAATGGTGCAGTACTTCTTCCTTTGATCTTAGCTATACTTTAAATCAGACAGAAAGCCTTTGGCAGAAATCCAGCATACAATAAATTCCAAGGGGCGGAGCTTAGCTGTACAATAACTTCCACGGAACCGTACGTACTATAACTTCCAAACTATGAACTCAGCTAGAAAACAACATTTTCATAGCATTAATCTATGATGAAAACATCAGAAATACAACATATAAATAAATTAAGCATAATTGATGTGTTCAATTGACACAAACTGGGGGATCAAGGATTTTCGAAAAAAAAAAGTGGGGAGGGGGCGTATTAGGGCTAATACTTAGCCAATTCGGGTGCCAAATCTGGAGTTTTACTCAAATTATTTCTGATTTCAATATGTTCTGTGCAGGGTTTGAATGTTTTCAATCTTATCTATATATGTCATGCAGTGATGCCTTGTAAATTTGTGTCAATCCACCATTCACACATCAATAGCTTCTGTACTACAATGGTAATGATTCTCAACTGCAAAAAGCATGTGTTAAATGTAGCTAAGATCTGCAACATACATGTACTTATCATGCCCAATCCCCCATCCATCTGTGCATTTTTCATTATCCATAATACTATGCATATTTGAGGCAACGTAATGTCATCCAAGTCATTTTGAAACTCTAAAAAGTCAGTGTCACCAATCCCCACGTCGAGTTTTTTTATCAACCACTTATGATGTCACATCGCGTGCAATTTTTGCAATGATGTTATGAATATTCATGACATTTACAGTGCTTTCATTCGTTTTTATGAAATTTATTGTACAGAGGGGCATGAAAGTCTCTCGTCGCTGCGCGACTCAACAGCCACGCCCCTCTGTTTGGACAGATTACGCAATTTTATAAACCGCTTTGTGGTTTATAATGCGTAAACTGCCCCAACTTACTTTATATCGTATCAAACAAAAATTACTTTCATTTCTCGAATAATTACCTGATGTCTTCTGAGAATAAACATTGATAAATTTAACAAAAGTTTTAACTATCATTCCCTACCAACATGCCATGTATTTATAAACATGGTAAAGGGAATAAAGTATTAATATCAAGTGTTTATGCGCTATCTAAAATAGCAAGATGAATGTGTCGATAATGGTGGGTTTTTTAGTAGTCAAACAGTGGCCTTTGTAACACTCTGAAATACTGTATAACTTGTATTTTCTGAGGTTGTCCATTTTTTACAGATATGAAAAATTTGCAAACATTACAAATGCAATATATATATATATATATATATATATATATATATATATATATATATATATATATTCACAGCATATTCAATTTTCAATACATCTCCTCCGTCTTCCTAGTTTCAAATTCATTTTCCGGATTCGACTCGAGCGCCCCCTACCGATGCTGACCCAATACATAAAAAAGGCAGATGGAAATAAATGTTGGAATACGCCATTTGAAAAATCTTATTAAGCATAGAAACTTTTCTAATTAACGTTTTTAATTAACAGGTTTTACTGCAGAAATAAATGACATAAGAATGCGCATACATATGTTTAATAATAAAGATATTTTCGATAAATTGAATACCACAAAAACACTTATAAACACATAATATTAACTGATGAATAACGAACTACAGTATACACGACTTTTTCAGTTACTTCCATTAGTAAAATTTCACCCCGAGAGGTGTCGTTTCTAACGTAGCCGCCATTACATCCGTGACGCTGGTTAATCGAACTCCGTAGCAACCATTCACCGGTAACATATACAACTGTAATAATAAGCTCACTACCACAGTATACTAAATGAAACTCTATCAGATCTTTTGTTTACGTAAAATATGAATCAACATCAATGTAAAAATGACATGGATCGATTGATTTCGTCCCCAAAAGACGTCAAACACCAAGAATGGAAGGATGATATTCGCGAATGGCCGCAAGTAGAGTACGGCGATATTTACAATTATTTGATTTTGAGTAGAGCTTGTGACGGCGAAGAAATGAAAACTTACAAATCGTTGGACAGTTATAATTATTTTAAGAGCGGTTCCGTTGGGAAAATTCTTCATTTCGCCATCAAAGATAGGGCTGTTCTAAAATCAGAAGTGCGCCCGTCACAAAAAGTAAACTCGGACTTTCACAATGCATGGGTACTCTGTGACATGGTTGGCACGATTTTAACTGGTGGCTGTTCATGCATGGCGGGGAACAGTAAAACGTGTAGCCACGTAGGTGCACTTCTCTGGAAAATTGAATATGCTGTGAAGCTGGGTCTAACAGGAAAGTCCTATACCGATGAGCATATGCAATGGAACAAGGGTTCAACGAGAAACCTGGAGCCGGGTGTACTGGAGGAGATGGACTTTAAAAGACCTAAATATGACAGTGACATTAACAATAATGCTGAAAAACCACAGAACACAAAATCAGTATTTCCTATGTTTGTGTCTCACCAATCTCTAAAATATTTTGTGGAAAATTCTGAAGTTAAAGAATTATTTTCTTTTAAAAATTCACTTTTAAGTAAATCTGTGCATGCAAAATTAGACACAACTCTATTTGAGCCTTCCTTTGAACCCCATACTGAGCATGTTGGTGATCTATCATGTAAGAATTGTAGTCAATTTTATAATAAGTACATAAAACTCACTGATGCTCAAATCAAGTCATTATCAATGGCAACTATTTCACAAAGTGAATCAGAATTGTGGCACAACAGTAGAAAAATTAGAATAACTGGCAGTAGTGCGAACAACGTTCCCATCCGCGACACTACAAACAGTGATAACTTCATTAGAGAACACTTATATCCTTCCTTCAAAGGAAACAAATTCACCAAGCATGGCCAGGAAGATGAAATTCTTGCCAAACAACAATTGCGACCATCAGGATTGCATATAGAAGATGCAGGTACTATAGTTTTATTTGAAGAGCCCTGGTTAAGTGTTTCCCCAGATGGAATAATAACTGGTGTTGATGGTTCACAGTGTCTTTTAGAAATAAAATGCCCAATACTTAAGGATGACCAGACACTTGGCAGTTTATTTACAGTTGGTAGATATGATGTTGTGAAATCCTTGGAAAATGGTACAATGTATGTTAAACATAATAGTTCAAGGGGGTATTACCTACAAATACAATTAACTTTGCATTTAACACATATGCAGTTGTGCAAACTTGTTATATGGACAACTAATGAATACAAGGTCATTGAAGTACAACATGACCAACAGTTTTGTTAATCGGCAATTTCAAGACTACGCTTATTTTACTTTAACAAACTTTTACCGAGAGTAGTTGATGACTTTGAATCTGGCAGATTGACGATTAGTAAAAAATATATTAAATTTTCAAATTGAATACATGCATATTAATAAGGATTGTGTTTTTGATAACATGATTGCTGAAATTATACAGTCAAATGTCTTTTCAATCTGTGTTAGTTATTCATTACTGAGCATGTATTAAGTCTTTTTAAACTTAAAATGTTCAATAATAAAAAGGCTACAAGGAGCAGCCTAATGATATTTGAAACAAGTGATAAAACCACACACAGTATTTACATTATTAACTTTAATCATACACAAATATCTTGATCATAAATATGACATTCACTTTAAAGTTATGATAGCTCTCAATCTGAAAGTTTTATTTTGTTGTAAATATGTGCTATTATGATACTTTTGTATGCACCTTTAACCATAGTCATTGATAAAATCAAAATTAAGTTCAAGATTTCATCAAAATAAGGATTTTGGTTCTATTGAAAATAAAGCATTATATATAGAAATCAATTTTTGTTCGGGAAGACAATAATGTAATTTTACTTCATTAAAAGCCTATGCAATTTTGCAACAAAAAAATTCTACACCAAAGAGCTAGTATTAATATAATGTACAGTATATCATATAAATGATACTGAATTTCCAAATATGGTTGTAATTTACAAAGATTAATCAAATATATGTCCAAAATACATTGGCATTTAAGAGATTTCAAGGCTGTGAAAAAATAAAACATTATGAACTTGTATAGGATTAAACATTCTTTTTGAAGAATTTATCGATGTGTAAACTCCGGACATTTTACTCACAAACTGAATAAAAGTGCGAAGCACTTTTATTTAAATTTGTGAGTAAAATGTCCGGAGTTTACACATCGATAAATTCTTTTAAAAGAATGTTTGATTCTTATAATTCCAATTCGTTCACTTTATGAACAATTGCACAAATTTGAATAGATTCTCCGCACTATGTTATCTGTTTTCAGGCGTGTATGAATACATCGCGTTTTCGGATTTATTGATGTGTAAACTATCGTTCAGCTTTATTTTTGTCTAATCAAAACAGTTTTAACTTATAACATTGGAATTATTACATAATATCATATTACAATATGTTAATGCATGCATCATTAACATTAGTGAAGCTGACTAGAGTTTCAAATTTTAGCATAACCATCAGTTATCATCTTTATCTTTGATAAGGTCAGATCTCAGATTAACCAATGCAGCACAAACAATCAAGTAGTCACTGAGTTTCTTAACAGAGGTAACAAGAACTACCTGACTAAGTATGCGGAACACTTTTAAACGTCTAATAGCCCGTTCCACATGAATCCGTACAGTGGCAATTCGTCTTGTCTCTGTTACATCCTCTTCTGAAAGTTGGTCTTTACCTTTCGTAAAAGCTGGAATATTAAGTTTCACTTTCAAGGGAAAGAGTAAGCCATCAATGGTAAAACCTCGATCCGCCATAATTTCATCCCCAGGAAGAAGGTAATTTAAAATGCCAGACTCTTCCACAATTGCTTTATCACTAGATCTTCCTCCAAAGCCTTTAGATATAAACATAATCTGTCCATGTGGTGCAATAACAACCAAATACTTTCCTGTGTTGTTGGACTTGTAGTGGCTGTATGTTTCTCCTCTTGTCTTCAAGTTTTTTGCTCGTTGGATGAAAGTTTCAGCGCAATCAATTATGACTGTGGTTTTTGGATAGTTCTCACGAAAAGATTTTGGCATGGTGGCTCTAATTGTTTCACGTGGAAGCCAAACAATTAAGTTTTGAAGCCATAAAAGAGAGTCTTTGATTGAAAATGGTGCACGCATAAGATTCGGATATTCCAAATCTATTGGCAAGATCTGCAAACAGTAGATTAAGCCTTAATTTCATTAGCACCAACAAAACTTGTTCTGAAACGGGCATGGTAAACTTCAATGGGTCGTCCATATTTTGCATTACACTCACAAATGTTCTGAAAGTGTTTAAAGGCAGTCCTATGTATAACAAAGCTAAGGAGTCAGATGATATGTCAAAAGTGGTGAGGCGTATATGCAGAGTGCTACAGTTTACTCCTTTGTCCTCGGTCTCACTGGGTCTCGTCTGTGTTCCTGTATCCCTGACTCCTGAAATGCACGGCCTAGCATATTCATGCTCATGTAGTGTGAGATATATCCACTGTGTGCCTGCAGATCTGCTTTCTGTTATGCTCGTCTGCGTTGAAAAAGATGTCATCGTTGGTTCAGTTTGAATAATGTTGAGAGTTTCAACATCATCTGCTGCAGCAGCAACCACCTTTTGTTGCTTTTCATGTTCACTCCTACAATATAAAGTGTACATTTTAACATAAAGTGACAAAAACAAAAAACCTATCTGTATGTAAATCAATACATGTGGTATTGTAGTGTGTATTAATTTACACTTTCAGAGTTTTTTACGGTCTTGATTTCAAGGGTCTGGGCCTTTCCAATTGGGAGAAATAGTGACAATTGCATGAAATTTGGAAAAATGTTCTATGGATCAAAGAAGTAGGGGAAAAACCAAACCAGTGCATTAAATCTAAGGAATAATTGGACTCCCTCTGACTTATATCTAGGTCAAAGCTTACCTCATTTCCTCATTTAAATAAGCAGAGGCCAAAAAAAGGTTTACTTAACAATTTTGAAGCAAAAATTGTAATCTGTGGGCTTTTGATGATTTATGAACAATTAAGTGTAACCTAGTTTGAATTTTTTTCTATTGTTTAGGAATTTTAAAACAAAAATTTGAGGAATACTTGTTTTTTAACATTGGAAAGGGGCCTTATTTTGGTCCCCTACAAACCCTGACTTTTCATGAATTGTTCCAGTGTGTTGTATTTATAATTTGGGAATAGTGTCTCATATGTTGCACAAAAATAACACCCAAAAAACACTGAAACAGAGTGAATTATCCATCAAATCCCTCTGATGACCTGATATAAGAGTGCATCAGGAGTGTTATAGATCTAGTGCATGTACTTATCTTTAAACAAAAGGCCCAAGGGCCACATCGCTCACCCGAGTCATCTTGGCTCATATTTAAAGATTTTCCCTATATATTCGTATGCAAAATTTTAACCCCCCCCCTCTTGTGACCCCATCCTATCCCTTGGGGCCATGATTTTAACAAACTGAAATCTGCATTATGTCAGGAAGCTGTCATGTAAATCTCAACTCTTCTGGCTCAGTGGTTCTTGAGAAGATTTTTAAATGACCCCACCCTATTTTTGCATTTTTGTGATTATTTCCCCTTTGAAAGGGACGAGGCCCTTCATTTGAAAAAAACTTGAAAGCTCTTTACCCAAGGATGTTTTGTGGCAAGTTTGGTTGAAATTGGTCCAGTGGTTCTTGAGAAGAAATCGAAAATGTGAAAAGTTTATGACGATGACAGACAAATTTTGATCAGAAAAGCTCACTTGAGCCTTTGGCTCAGGTAAGCTAATAATATATATATATTTTTTCAACCTCTAATATATTTTCATCAATGACAGTTCAAAAATTTGCTTTACTTGACATGAAATTGGCTTATATCTGCTCTATGATCAATTGGAGTCAAAAAATAATACATACCCATCTGTTCCCACCATTTCTAATTTCTGTGCAACAAACTTTCTCTTCAGAAGTCGACGGCCAACTTTGACGGGAGCTTTATAACCTACAATGCATTCTTAAAATATAAATATATAAAAGTTTACACAGATATAGTAACTACAGCTATAATAGAATTACATTCATGATTATGTTTTTTAATAAAAAAAGTAACAGACTTGGAATACATACTTCTTTGTTACACTTTAATTAAGGCCAATTCAACTGAATTAGTAGATTATCATTTGGGGGTCACAATAAATTTGGGATGGGTTGGAGGATTTTATTTTTTTTGAAAAAACAAATCGAGGTGGACCCTTTTTTGAGGGGCTGGTGGGGATAATTTTAATTGGCCTAATGTAAAATACTTAATCTGATTGGCCAAGAAACATTGACAAAACATGTTTCACCTTGAGAGTAAAAAGCATGTGATCCAGGGTAATATTTATCTTGCAACAGGAAACATTACTTGACAGGTGATATTGTAAAAATTATAACATGCGTCAAATTTGAGTGTGTACGGTTCACAGTAGATTTGTAGAAGATGCCATTTGAGCGCTTTGAAAAATTGAAATATGATATTATACATGTAGTTGATTGAAAATTTCATCCCATTGTCAATCTCAGATCAATCTAATTAAAATCAGCTCTTCTCTAACCGTTCCAGTGTAACAGTTAGAGAAGATCTGAGACTGATTTTAATTAGATTGATCTCATATGTGCCTCAATTGACAACAGTCTGATTGACAATGGTTTTCTCAGGGTAAAATGTTACCCTCAAGTTGCTCAACTATATGCAGTATGGCCCTAATTAGAATTACCAACCTTCAGATGTGTTATTTTTATGCAGAATGATTGTAATATTTGTATGATGTTTTGATATTTATACAAACACAACAAGTTAAAATTGTCCTACTAACTCAATGGTCTTAGTATACAACCTTACTATAACAAAGACACATTTTGAATATAACCCTATCTGTCAAGCTCTTGGTAGTCTATGAGTTATGATCCAAATTTTGCTTTTTCGAAAATAGTTCAAATTTCACATAACCTTTCATAATTGCGGTTAAATTTCTTTCATATTAAAACATAATTAACCAAGTTCTTATGCATGTGTACACACTGAAGAGATATATGTCAAACTCTAAAAAAAATATACTGAAACGTGGTGGGTCATAACATTAACAGGCCTACATGCAGCGGGGTGAATGTGTAGACAGGCCTGATCTTCTGTACTTTCTATTTTAAAACTATATCATACGGTGAAGTTGTAAACAAACCTAAATTCAGACTGGGCGTTGGGTTTCGTGCTGTTCGTCGTCCGTCAATAAAATGCGTTGAACACACCAACACATTCTTTGGCAAATCGTGTCGATGTAATGCCCGCTGCCATTTCAGTTTCTGTTCTTCTATTTTCGGCACCGTGTACAGGCTGTATGGCACGACGCAGGAGCAATCTTTGTGAGGAATATCACCATGTTCTTGGCATATAGACTGCTTCCATAAATACAGTTTCTTTCTGTTATTAGTGCAGTTAAAAACCACACACGATTCTCCACCTCCACCTGTGTACATTTCTAAGGACGCTCACGGTTTCACGGTTGTAATGGCGGATGCGTCACGTGACCGATAATGTCTGCGCTCAGCAACTGTGACGTAATTGCGGGAAAAAGTTGTGAATAATTTGTCTAAACCGGCCTCTGAGTACTCCGGCGCTCTGTCAATTCCGGCCGCAAAATATAGTCCCTAACATTTCTTTAACAAATCCTTTATTATTAATTCCCTGTACTCCGGATACTGTGTGTTCTGTATATCGGCTGGCTTACACAGTCCCCACTGCTATCCTGTGTAAACCGGCCCCTCAATGATATACCACCCTAATTGTTATGGTCAATTGTATACGGTTTACATAAGGTCACAACTGCTCATAATTAGCTCTAATTGTCGTATTTAAAGTAGCCACCCCACGATGACCAACATGTCGGTATTCGATCGATTACACGCGGTGTACACAACGGATGTTTTAAGGGGAGCCTCAGGTACGTAAAACAGTTCAACTGGCGATGAGTCGTAATCAATTTAAAATAAAACCTGATTTTTGGGGGATGCATTTTTCAATTATGACAGCACCATGCACGAAGTAATGGCACCCTTCCCCCTAACGACAGAGACGAGAACTTACATCAAAAGACAAAGTTCAATTAATCGATGAATTCGATACATTATTGGAATGAAACAAAATCGTCAACAATCCAGTTATGTTTTCCAAAGGCAGGGGTTCCCCTCGTGGACTTTTCGGAGCTCTCCAGCGAGTCACACAGTGGTGATATGCAGTTAGTTAGCACAACTCGCCATGTCCGGTCGATCACTTGGCATTACATCAGTTTCCGTTTCACAATTGAGAGAGTTGAAAGCGATATATTTACGCCGAAATCTGGGAAAGACAAAATTTAGATGAACACAACACAAACTTGACGAATGTATTTAATGTAGCACTTGATGACGGCGATGATGTAGACGAAATCGACAATTTACCAACAGAAAAGTGCGCGAACAATTTCCAAATTTAAACTGTTTAATAAAAATTGAAACTTTTTTCAAAAGAACACAACAATAAAACACCGACATTTATATTTTTACATTTTGAATTCTTTTGTAATAATAATAAAACGTTAGCAATCATTACACATGTATACATAGGCAGTGAATACAAGAGAAGCAACTCTCATTCTTGTCAACATTCTGCACTCCGGACTCTGTGTAAACCAGCCAATTTTTTTGGAACCACACATAGCCGGTTTAGACAGATTATACTGCACTTACAAAAACTAGAAGTATACTATACCTATAGTGCTGCGCTCCAAGAAACACGTCCGCTCACCTTGAGTTCGCAGGTAAAAGTGACAGAGAAATTAACACGTACATGTACAATCCCAGAGGACCCCGAGTCAGACCACAATTTCCAAAATGTACTCCCAAATCACAATAACCCCCCCCCCCCCCCCATGTTTTGGAAGAATGTTTAAATTCTGACAAGTTTAACCTGCAGTACTATACATTACAATCGTATGTATTTTGCAAATCAATGCATTATTTACATCTATGATTGACTGTATAATAAAACTTTATTCTATGAAAGCATTAACACTCTAGCAGTCTAAAAGATATTCATAACACAAAATATCACGGTCAAACAGCGTATCACCGAAAATCCACGAACAGGAAAATCACATCACAGAGTAACATATGGTCACGTATTTCGTCCCATGAACACGTCATATGACAGGTACCGTAGTGAAGAGACGTACCAGGACATGAAACACCACACGAAAGGACATCACAATTCCAGAAATCGAACAAAATTACAATTTAAGAAGTACTTGAAGGCATATATGTAGCAACACCACCGCATTACTCTTTCCATGGGCATCTTGGACAATCGGCTCACAAGAAATAAAACATTGTTTCTCCGAAAATGATGAATATAATCTATTCATGAAAAAATAATTCCATGTACAGGCAAGTGGTGTTTTGTTGGCAAAATTAGACCTACGCATATTAGCGTTGTGATTACATCGTAATCTCTATGTACATTTTACGTCATGATATTTCTCCCGATATTTGTAATAGATGTTTCTGATTATCGATTCATTTAGAATGAACAGAGGGTATTCAAAGCACAATGTGAGTTCTCATAAACAGCTCTTGTAATAGTACAACACACGCTATACACATGAAATATGAATATAACGAACAGTGATCAATCTCGTAACTCCTATAAGCAATACAAAATAGTTATATGGGCAAACACGATGCGGTAACGTTTGTTTATTGATTTATAGTACCAATATTTCATCTATAGGTGTGGGGATTTCAATTCATTGCGAGTTCCACTTATTGAATTGTAGTACCATGATTTCATCTACAGGTCACCATGTTCTATTAATTGAATTATGGTACAGTGCCATTATTTCATTTAGAGGTGCGACGAATTATATCTATCTTCACAATTTTGCCCAAATAATATTTGTAAAAAAGTAAACACTTCTGGTAATTTGCAGTTTGTTTGTGCTGTGTATTACAAATGAAAAGATAAGAATGAATAGCATGGTGTGAATTTGTCATTTATTGAATTATCAAATGACTAGTAACTCAAATAGCATATTACATAATCTTACCTCACAAAGAATTGGGTAGGCTTGCATCAGGGAATTGACTAATACGAGCTACAAATTGACTAGATAGTGTTTAAAACAGGCTGCCTAGTCACATGATACAAGTAGTCCTGCCAATAAAACATATACAAATGCTAAAAACACTAACTATAGCATCAAGGTGGCACAAAACATGTGTCATAATGCAAGGAAATATGCGGTATGCAGCAGCTCACTCTATTTAATGTGAAGCATATGACTCGAATGACAAATGTCAGAATAAGTATCACATACATTACTTAAAGTGTGGCAACAGATGTTTAAGCATATTGTATGTAGAATTCAAACTAGTGCTCGATATAAAAGTCAATGTCGACGGGAAACATATACCCATTTAAAATTATAATGAAGATATGAATTTAAACTGGGGTAATATCGAAAACATTAGTTTATGTAACAAGTGCATACCAAAACTAGTAGATATAGCAATACTGAAGATAAACTGAGATATGTAACACTTGTTAATATCACATTGCTTATTTGATCATGAAGGCGTGGGCACAGATCAATATTGTACTTTTATGTTCTGGGTGTATTTCTTTTTGGGGCGGACTTTTGTTTGGTGATATCGTAACTGCACAGCATCAGGAGCTAGATGAGGCAATGTATGATCATTCCAAAAACTGGTGATGCGAAAACTTTAGTCAATAGTCAGAATTAGCACAGAGAGATTCTAACAATAAATCGAGTTCTATGACTGTCATATCGGGCATCGGTAAAACGCGGAGAGCGCAAGACAATTACAATCGCAGTGTCTTTAACTGGCACCGTTATAGTACCTACGTCATTAATTTCAATTTGAAGAAAACAAATATATCGTTCAGCTGCGAAGTTGTCGAATTTGTTATCTCAGTAACTGTCTGATCGTCCGTCATCCTCTCGCTCGAAATCAAACAGAAAAATGTGATTGGTGTTAGCGTAAATTTTCATAACACGGTGTTGAAAAAAACACAAAATATCGTAAATGCAATATAAGTGAGCGTCCGATAATCACTACTTTCAAGCACTCCGCAGCCATGCACTTTTGACATACATCTTGGACTGTTGACACAGTTTTTCTATTTATAGATGTATACAATCCAAACTTCGATTAAGTTTTGACCGATTTGATTGCAAAATGAATAGGAATACGCACTTAAAAATTTCTCCGAATTAATCCGTCGGAGTTTGCATCAATAATGATTCACAAACAAATTGCAGTAATTAACCACTGAAACACAACTACAATTTAAGCAAGAATTAATGATAACAATCAAATTGCAGATATCGCATGCGAAACAAACTATGTCCCTGATTTAGAGGAATTTGAAAAGGATGTTACTAAGTTTTACATCTTTATCTGTTTCATGAAAAAGTAGATTAAAGCGACTATTGAGTGAACATATAGAGACCGGTACAAACTTTAGCATGTTTTTATTTGACGGTAGCACTGGTCCCAGAGTTTTCACATATTATTTTACAAAAGGAGAAAATAATATGATCAATCAATTGTCAGAATGCAGTCATCGGATGTCATATCTAAATTAACGAGAAATGGGACTTAGATAGTCTGATTTGTTCATTTTTATCGAATACAAAATGGGACCGGTGTTGTATAGCAGCCTTTCCCCCATAGTAGCTTAACAACCCCCCCCCCCCCCCGAAAAAATATATATAGTAGCCTTTCTCCCTAGGGGGAGTCTACTATATAGTAAATCTTCCCCCATAGCAGGCTTTCCCCCTCACGTTTTTGGTTTTGATTTTAGAAAACAGATTAAGGAAAGTCAATCAGGCTTTGTACAACAAATATTGATAGTGCATATATCTGAGTATCGAAGAGTGTATGTTGCTGATAGTTTGAATGTAGATACACGTATTTTCATAGAGATACATTTTAGAGATATAGTTAACAGCATTACGGAAAAAGTATAAAACATGGAAATTATATATAAATTCATAAAAAGCATTTTGTGGAAAACAAAGAGTAAACCCACTTACAATGTATCGGAATAAATCTTTATGTTCAATGATGTTCGGCAGTCTTAATTGTATCGATATCTTGAATTACCAAGAGGCCAATAGGCCTTGACGGTCACCCGAGCCCATGCATGGACCTGTTTGAAAGTTTCTTATATGCACAATTTCCCAAAGCCTTTACAATAAAAATATTTGGTAGACTGCATTATGTAACCTCTTTACAAAAACATTCATTGTTCAATATCTCAATATATTTTGGCAGATTAATTGACGGAATTTCAGACACCACCACCCCTTCCAGCAAAGTCTTTCCCCAAAAGTATTACTCGGGTAGGCAGCATCTTGATCACCTTATCTTTCATCTTTTTATTTATCGAGTTTTCATATAACATCAAAAGAAGTAGACATAAGGTTTTAAGCATTATAAACATTAACTCTCTTTGACCATTTACCCCCTCCCCCATCCTGAAACCCTGCAACCTGGTTTACAAAATAAACAATTTTGTTAGATCATGAAAATTACAAGTTTGTTAAAGGTTTCCTTGTCCATCATTATTATATGATCAGTGTGTCTCTTATTTCCCTAGTAGTAGAGAAGATTTTTAATGGAATTGTCACTACATGTATATGGCTAATATGGCCACGCCCAAACACAGGAACCCCTGCCCCGAGGGTCATGAAATTTACAGTTTTTGGTAGATACTTTCTGGCTCATCATTACTATATATTCAGTTAGTCTGTTATATGCCTAGGGGTATAGAAGACTTTTAAAGAATTGCATACATTTTACAGTTTTTACCCCACCATTAAGGCCAATTGGGATGGTGGGTCATGAAATTTACATTTTCTGGTTTCCTTCCCCTACAGATGTTACATATCAAATTGGGTAAAGATTGGTCCAGTAGTTTTTGAGAAGTTGTTAACACTGGACGGACGATGGACAAGGGACGACGACTGACGCAGACCAATAGCAACAGGTCACCAGAGCGACCCAGGTGACCTAAAAATGTTTATTATAAATGGTATCTATAAGATGTTATACTGAGTCCATTTAAGACTTTAAACTGTAACGGAGAACAGCTACGTAATTTCTGTTCCAAAAACGGCTTCTCGAGTATCAAGGTATTAGGATTTTACAAGGAGACAAAATAGGGAGGAAATTAGTGAATCTCGTATAGTCTGCTTTAAATGAATATTTATAGGATTTCCAGTTGCATTCTAGACATGAATTTGAAACATTCAAGAATAGTCGCTTTTTCATTTTATTTGTAAAAGAATATTAACAAAATAAAATCCACAAATCAGAGAGAAACGCATATGAATGTATGTACAGGACTGCAGTTTTAAGACTTGAATAATTCTATCCTACAATTCTACAAAATTGTTATATGAAGATTAAAAAGTAACGAGAGACTCATCAGCAATACTGATTACCGGAGCAGCAGGTCCTAGCAATAGACAAGCTTGAGCAAAACTATAAGTATACTAGTACTTTGATTCAGGCACTTGTCGAAGGGATATTTCCGTAAATTGATTTTGTACTGAATGGTACTTTTAGTTGTGTGATTCAAAGTGACAAGTCCTGTGTAATGAATCAAAGCCTCGTTTTCTTTCACAGATTCGGAAGTCATACACCTTTTATCAGCAAGCTCGTTAGCTGTGCAAATGCACGGAACCCATATTTTTCTAGCTGGAACCCGAAGATTGAATGTCAGAATGACAAGAAGTGATATCATACATGTACAAAGACTCATCTGACTGGAACTATTCCATGGGTATCCGGGTTACAATAGGTTACAATAGGTCCTCAGTGCCCCTTTTTTTTTCGCAAGAGGCGACTAAATGGGCTGATCCTTCGGATGCGAGAGCAAAAACTGAGGTCCCGTGTTAGAGCAGGTATGACTCGATAAAGATCCCTCCCTACTTAAAAGGCAGCAAGCGCCGAACACTGGCCTTAATTTTGCAGCCCTTCACTGGCAATGGTGACGTCTCATATGAGTGAAAGATTTTCGAGAGGGACGACGTTAAATAATATACAACCAACCAACCGCTGGTAACATATAGCTACTATTCATGTATGACATGTAAAGACTCGTCTAACTGAGAAATAATTACATTGCCCCCAAAGTGCAGAGGAAATCATGACAGGTGAAATGAAAACGAAGTTAACACATTAAAATGGTCAGCGATATATGACAGAAATCCATAGAAACTATGCGTAGCTCATTGATATTCTCTCTGTGTTAATGGAGGAGGATAATTGCATCATTCAGATGACAATAACATATAGATACCAGGGAATACCAGCTTTTTAAAGGACAGAAGTTTAATTCTATACAGCATGTTATTCCATTGGTAGATATTGTAACAGTATGAGGATAATTGAATTAAAAGTGGATTATGTTGACAACAATCAGTGATTATCAGTACTATATGTACTGGGAAACAAAATTCAACTGTTATAATTATATAAATGCGACAATCAATGCAAAAATGCGTTTACGATACATCATCCGGTTTTCAGCGCTTGCTCGTAGATTATCTACATTCATTATACATAAATAATAAATTTTCAACAAATGTTCACCATTGAAACAACATCAAAATTAGCAATATCCCCCTAAATACATTGAACTCCTTATGATGCCCAATCATTCTCGCAATAATTCCGTATAAATCTATATGAATAGTTTGTTAGAATAATAGATAAATTTCACCGTTGAATCATAACCTATTTAGCTCACCTTAGTTATAAGCTCAGTTTTTCTTCTCTGATATCATGTAGCTTGGTGTCTGTCAGTCTATCTATCTGTCTACCCTGTCTTTCATTCACTTCTTCTCCAGACGCAGTGCTCCAGGATCAAGACAAATAAAAGCATCCTTGGGTAAAGAAAATTCAAAATTCTTCCGAAAAGGCTAACATTCTTTTCAAAGGGGAGATAGTTAAGAAATAATAAAAATATTGTGGCATCATTTAAAGATCCTCTCCTCTAGAACCTACCTAGCATTCTCAGAAAGCGTAAATTCGAATTGTTAAATTTTTGGCCCCAGGGTAGTGTGGGACTACAGTAGGCAATCACGGAAAAATATACAAAAAGTAAAGAAATCCATTAATTTACTTCAATGATATGTATATATTATCATATCCTAGTCAACTCGAAATAAAAGACTCCAAAACATTTTCCATGTCTACCTTATTCTGGATATTCTATTGAACATAGACGTTTATGGCAATTTAACAATTCAACTTTATGACAAATGGAATAAATTCAGTTTCTCTATCTTCAACTTTGCATATTTAAGTAGCAATATTCCATTATCACCTACATGGTGTTTTAAGTTTCTCAACTGATTTGAGAGCATGTTCTGCGTATAATCAAGACAGGAAATTAACACAAATTGATATTACAAGTTCAACAGTCTCATTTAAAGACAGAATTTCGCACAATTTGTGATCTTTATAATGATAATGATGTAACTTGGAAATACAACCTGCCATAAGGTCAAATACTTTCGGACATGATTCTTGCTAATTGTTAGCCGTTTTGATATACTGATTTTGACGACGGATCACTCCGTTTACCTGTTATAAATATAGTGCTCACAGCGGATGTGAATGGTCAATACGGGTTGTAGGTACCTGATTCCATCGCTGATATATTCGGGGGTCTATGTTTGCCCAACTTTCTATTTTGTGTTCCTTATAGGAGTTATGATATTCATCCCTGTTCGATATCTTCACTTTCCATCAATGTACAACCATTCTCAGGAAGTGCAGATTTCATTTTATTCCAATCAGTGCCCTGGAGATAGGATGAGGCCACAAATGGGAATCAAACTCACACATAGTAGGATATAAGAAATTTTCATGTGATTATAGGGAATACAACAGCAACAGGGTTCGAATTGACTCACTACCTGTGTCAACAAACGAAATCATTAAAAGCTGAGTTTTGGGGTCGTATAATATTTGAATATTTTGAATATTTGAAGCTGTGTTTGGACATACGTACAGTAGGAATATATGTTAGGAATTTTTTATATTAAATGTATGCGACGACGATGCAAGAATATAGCGATACAAGGCTCTGCTTGTGCGCCGTTAATAGGAGGGTTTTCTGTAGATCTATGTTCTCTCTCAACGTTTTCTCAGAGAGCTACAGGTCTGCAGTTTTTGGGATGCTTACATCTTCCAGGCACCTGATCCCACGTCTAGTATGTCAAGGAGGCGGTGCTTGCCTTTCTCTTGGCTGTGTATTTTTTTCCATATTCATCACTGTTTGTTTTCTTCACTGGTCTAGATATAAGAATACTTTTCTCAAATCAGCGGGGTAATTATTTATCATCATCCTATTACAAGTATCAAGAGATACTGCCGATCTAATAGTAATGCCTCCCGGGTGCGATGAGGCAAAAACAGAAGCTCGACGTTTTACTTTGGAATACATGTAATCTTTCAAATTATTCTTACCAAGGATTGCTGTTTAAATATATTGATGTGCAAGAAATCCAAAGTTGTGTACATTGGTATTTTACTAAGGTTGGTTTGAAAAGGAAATTGATGTTTGATATGAGGATAGATAGGGATTTCGGAAGCACACATTTAAGAATAGCAGTGACATACTAAATTATAACAATTTGCAAATGTTCTGACTTCAGTTTTTTTTATTCAAAACAGTGTAGATTTGAACCTGAGTGGGATAAGCTTCAATTGGTAATGAAAGTACATAGGAACTACGAAAGAATAAACATTCAGAGTAGCGAATCCACACTAAATCATATCAATCAATTCAGAACATTTGTATATTGGTGTGATACTCGCATTCTCATTGTGCCCTAGAATTAAAGTAATTCCTTATAATTTAATGCAAACGACTAATGTACTAACCTTCGTTTATCAAAATATAAATAAATTCGGAAAAATACAAATTTACTGAGCCGCGCACTTAGCAACCACGACGAAGCGTCTAACTGTGAATACAACCAATTTAGTTCTACGGAGCCTATTTATCAAAATAATAGCATCTATAGAATTATAATATAAATGCCTCTATCTTATGAGTAAATGTCTGTATTTTGGCGCGGGTTTGGCCTACACGATCGGATTTGGTATACACATCCTTTTTTTAATGCTCATTGAACTTAAAGGTAGCATACAATTTAAGCTCTTGAAAACTTATGCGGAATCCTGTTTAATTTCTTTTAAATATTCCTGAATGGAATATTTTAGACAGATTTGTATTGTTTGTTAATACAATGATTCACGTAATTAGTATTTAGTTGTCGATATTTGTCAGATTGAAACCGATTAAAAAAATTAAATAAACTCGGCTCGTATACTTAGACATTTTGTATAAAAAAATTAGGGCAATTTTAAAGAATAATTTTTGCTATTGTTGATTTGTTTGGCAATCACAATGCCACCAGTGAAATCTAGGAAAGCCAAGGACGCATTGCAAACAACAGGTGGAATAGCTTCAACAGGGCGAGCAACAAATCGAAGTTCAAAGAGGTTGGAATGTCGGGCAGGGGCTATGAAAGAGTTTGACGCAGACCTATAACTCGTAAATATCAAGAAGGATGGTGTCCAACCCCCAACATCTACAGCTGCATGTATTCAACCTTCAACCACAACACCTGCAGGTAGCTCTGATATTAGGAATACCAATAGTGATTTGCAAGGTACACCTCAAATGTTACCAAGTATAACACAACATTTGGCAGTAAATGTGTCGCAAAATATTAAATCAAAAATAATAAGTTCAGCATATGTAGACCTTGCATTACTACTGCACAATACTAATGCAGTTCCCTCAGAAAAAGCTATCTACATAAATGAATAGGGGGAATTGGTCACAAGGGAAACTACGAAACCATCTGTCAAAATCAGTAGCATTGAAAAATAGACAGATGCTTTTATTATATATAAGGGATGTTTACTCCTCCTAGGCATCTGATCCCACCTCTGGTGTTTGTCCAACTATCTATTTTGTATTCCTTGTAAAAGTTATTAGATTGATCACTGTTCGTTATCTTCACCTTGCATATAGCAACATCTACTCTGCAGTTCACCTTGATTCTGTACAAAGATTATTCAAATATATGCACGGTGATAGGCTGGGAGCATCCAGAGTTGGGGGTCTGGGTTTCAAAAACTATGACGATCAATTCTGTCTTCGGCGTAGCCTTAATCTAACAATTCCATGGGGAAATGTAGATAATGAATTGTGGCTTATTTACATGTGCTCAACAAATGCACTTCAAACTCCATCCACAGTCCCCTCTGTGTCAACATACGCATGTTTTGATTTCAATTATAAGGGGTTTTGTGTTCGCCCAATATGTTCCTACAATGATGTTTGCATCAAATATCGAGATAACCATACAGTATCGCAGTGCCCTCGGGCATTTTCATACCCCCAAGCTCAAACTCAATCAGGGAATTATGGGTATAATAACGATCAGGTAAATGCTAAATAACATACCCTCCCCCATTAGCTGATCCCATTCGTTTTCGTCCCCGAGCACCATAGGCATCACACCTCCCATGGCATTACTTGCCCCAACAATAAATATCATTGCTCGTATTCCAACAAACCTGTGGGATTTGGGAAAATGACCAATTAAATTTGACAGGTTAATTTGCAGTCTTGAAGCATACCCAAATAAAACTGCAGCACTTGAATTAAAACAGGGATTCATTGAGGGATTTAGATTACATTACAATGGACCAAAAATATATTCCATATCAAAAAATTAAACATCAGCCACTGACCATTGTGAGGAATTGCTAGATAAAGTTTGGACAGAGGTGCTGTGTCAAGTTTGTGCTTCTGACTGTGTATGGTATTTTGAAAACATTGAACTGTGAACATTGGCTTGATATGTTATAATGTAAATAATAACATTTTATTTCATTGTTCGGGGTCAACCCAGATCAAACAAATGCTGCTTGAATTTGTGCTGATTATTTTGTGCTTGCCTTGCTATATTTGAACGTGTTCAGAACTTTTGTATTAAAACGTTAATGAGCTTAAAGGTAAATAATTGTTTGCGTTAAACCCGGGACAGTAAAAAATGTATGGTACTTTGCTTTGTATTGTGTTGTTGCTTGATTATTGGGTGTCCTTGCTTGGCGACCCATTGCTGCTTATATATTATGCCACGACCAACAACGCCAAACAATAAATGTTTAGATATAATATTAATTTTTGTTTTTATTTTATTTCCTCTACACAGATGATTGTAATTATTGAATTCAACAACTCAAAACATATTGTTTTATTGCATTAGCTATGCTCTTCTTTTATCTGTCTCTCTCTATTGGAGCTGAAATGAGATACAAATATTATGTCATTGTTAGGGTACATACATATTTTACAATTATTCGCCTTTCAGATTTTTCTGATAATACAAATGTATTAATAAAGTTCCCCTTTCATCTACAAAGAAGATAACTAAAGTGTTGTAGGGAAGTATTTTCTGTATCACTGCGACATTGATCGATTAAACATTTACTCCGTCTACCTGATCGAGATATGAGGTTCACATCAGCTGTGACAGGTCAATAGGCAGTGTTATTGCCGTTTTCATTACACACATATTTTTAGATACATTTCTGTTATTTCATATTTAGATGTCAGGGATGCATTATCAAATGGATTATTTGACTCATCGCCTTTTTAATCAAGAAATAAAGCTAGTATTTTCGTGGATAAACTCCAAAGTTTAGAAAAATAATGTTTTAAAATATAAAAGTCAAGGCTTTTATATTTCAAACAATTTTTCGAGACTGGAGAAAACAAATTTATAAATGACTGAAGAATATTTCTCTTTTCATATACGGGGGCCTCGTATTTTAATCGTTTGATCAAAACGAATCAATCGATTGCATTCTGAGATGGATGCGCATGTACACAGACACGGCAATGTGAACAGCTACAGAGGTTCATCCTCTTTCAGATATAATGTGTAGTTTTCTTGGATTGTGTTGATATAATCCGTTACTGATGTAGATTAAGTGGAAACCAGTGACTTACTTTGACACTTATCGCCAGTGTAGTACGGCATACATTTACAGGAGAAAGTGATCGATGTAGAGGAACAAGTTCCACCATATTGACAAGGGGAAGAAGCACAGTAATCGGGAACTAAAAATAATAATACTATGAGTAATATCAAATACTGTGGAATCATTAGAATTCGTGGTGGATCAATATTCGTGGAATTCGTGGGTACCCCTTACCCACGAATCTACATCCTCAATGAAAAAAGACAAAGCAAACATTGCAGAGTTATCTTTCTTACAAATATATAAATCCACGAAATTACGTCCCCACTAACCTGTAAAAACTCAGGAATCCATGAAAATTGGCCGTCACGAATTTAAATGATTCTACAGTATTTGATATACAGTCTACTCCACTTATACCAATGCCACTTATACTGAACTATTAGGTACCTGATCCCATCTCTGGTATATCAGGAGTCCATTTCTGCCCAACTATCTATTTTGTGTTGCTTATGGGATTTATGAGATTGATCACTGTTTGTTGTCTTCACCTTTCATGATACTCTTTGTTTTACGTTCCATCAAGATTGGATGGCATTGACATTCGTAAATATACAAACCTATGTAACCCTTTGATTTTAAATCAAGTTATTCGACACAAATATATGAAGATATTTACGACTTTTTCCTTTGAATTAATCTAGATTGTATATAGCAATATAACATGCATTGTATACCGTACAGACGAGTTTTTGGTGGGTATGGAATTTTGACTTATTTTGGTGATTCCCAAAGATTCATCAACATAAATAATCGCTAAATTTAACTACATCAATGTACATATCATTAGATACATAAATGAACAGGAGTTCGCCAAAATCAACACAACTCCGCCAAATCTGTGTCCCGCCTATCACGGTTATACGATATTTGGTGTCTAATAATCTGGTAGGCTTGGATATAGTTTAACGTCCCTTTCAATAATCTTTCAATCATATGGAGACGTCACCATGGCCGGTGAATAAACTAGTAGGTAGAGGAAAAGAAATACTCATGAAATAATGATTGCCTGCACTGTAATGTGCTTGGTTTACGTTTGGTATATAGCCGTAGGTCGATAAAGGGAAAGAAATCTTGGTGTATAAATTGCTTTTGTTGACAGGTTTGTTTCTTCATGTAAAATATGAATCCGCGCACGGAACAAAGTGAGCATTGGTAGGTTTTAGACATTAACCCCTAAAGTGTTATAAACGTAAGTGGGGATTCATTAGATGTATTGGGGTCTTCATTTTCGGGGATACTGCTTTTACACGATTTTCAAACCCCAACGAAACTGAAATCATATCCATGAATAGCTATAAGATTATATCAGGAAGATCCGTAGCTTTCACTTCTAATGTCCGAAGCTTGACAAAGGTGCACTCATCACTTATGCACTGATTACCTGTTTCACGTTTAAAATTTGATTGACTGTATATACATGCATTTAAACGTCCTTCTCGAGAATTGTAAATTTTGATGATTGGTTGATTGTATATTGTTAAACGTCCCTCTCGAGAATTTTAAATATTGAAACGGCTGCCTGGATCGACAATAAAATTTGGGAATCCAGACAACTGTTGATGGTTACACTCACACACAGGCTGACCAGAATAGGGCATTCTTGATCACCTCGGGCGATTCCATCTAACCTCTGATGTTTGCCGAATGCAAAATAGGGCTTCCACAGAAAGGCTGAGCTCGCACAAATAATGAATAATTTTATCAATTGAATTGTACATAGCTTACACTCTTCCTTCTGTAAACAATTATCTTCGATATGTTGCTTATCAATCAGGTGTTGTTTTTCTTATTTACATTGATCAAAATGATTAAAACATCATAGAGCTTTACCATTACAGGTTTCACCAGTCCAGCCTTCCTGACAGTCACACGTCCCATTGTTTGTGATGGTCCCGTTATTTTTGCACATATTGACTGGAAATAAAAATAACAAGAGACCCACAGGCCTTGTCAATACAAATGTACACTGAAGCACTTTATCCATTTCAATCTTCTTGGAAAATGATTGAAATGGGACACATAAAACGTACAAAGTAGAGAAAATAAATGATAATCTTAATAATAATAGCGATAACAGACTAAGTTCATGCAAATTTAAATGGTACGTATCTTACACCCTTCCTTCTATAACAATTATCTTTGACATGTTGCTCATCAATCACGTGTTGTTTTTCTTATTTACATTTATCAAAATGATTAGAACATCACAGAACTTCACCATCACAATTTTCGCCAGTCCAGCTCTCCGTGCAAATGCACTTTCCGGCGGAGGTATAGATTCCGCCATTCCTGCATACTTTGCTGTTGTCGAAGGCTTTAACTGAAAAAGAATGAAGTATATCTAACACTATTTTGCAGTTTCTCTTCATACATTCCTTTTTGTTTATGTAACCGTTCAATTTTCAGACCTTTGAAAAAAGAAGACAATGTTAAATTGCAATGCTACTGTGTTACGTGCATAAAGATCAGTGGCAATTATCTGGGAGTCAAAAGAGTTTGGAAAAGCATGTCTTTTGTGAAAGAATTTGATATTATGATGTACCGACTCCGACTTATCTTCCAAATACAAGACGGAAGAACATTGTGTTATCAGTGTTATTTGGTAGTTTTCACAATTGGAATCATACTACAAAGGTGTATATTTCCTTCTAATAATTATACTTATTCATAACTTCGCTACATATACAAAATTATCTAGAAATAAATTGTTATTCCAATCTTTGTCATACCGACTTCTGAAACGAGTAACAAAAACTTGCAATTAACTACAATATTTGAGTCTTTGTCAGCAACTACAACGCTTGATTCTTTGTCATTAACTACAATACTTCATTCTTTGTTATTAACTACAATACTTGATTCTTTATCATTAACTACAATACTTAATTCTTTGTCATTAACTACAGTACTTAATCCATTGCAAATAACTAGAATACTTGGTTCTTTGTCATTAACTACGATATTTACTTCTTTGTCATTAACTACAATACTTGATTCTTTGTCAATAACTACAATTTGATTCTTTGCTAATAACTACAATACTTGAGTCTTGGACATTAACTATGATACTTGATTCTTTGACATTAACTGTAATTCTTTATTCTTTGCCATTAACTACAATACTTACTCCTTTGTCAGCAACTACAATACTTGATTCTTTGTCATTAACTATACGTGTAATACTTCATTCTTTGTCATCAACTACAATACTTACTTCTTTGTCATTAACTACAATATTTGATTCTTTGTCATTAACTGTAATACTTGATTCTTTGACATTAACTATGATACTTGATTCTCTGCTAATAACTACACTACTTGATTCTTTGTCATTAAGGGGATATGATGCTGAGATGAAAGTAATTAGATTTTTTTCTGAAATTAATCTTATCTTAGATAGGAGGTCTCTCCTGTTTGAAAAATGACAATTTTTATACATGTAAATCAGTTCGTTCCCATGGAAACAACCCCTGAACCTAACAATGTTGAAAAAACACAAAAGGCCAAAATTTAGCAGTTGTAGATTCAAAAATATGTACAACAAACAAATAGGTTGTAATATGGCTATATTTAATGGCCATCATACAAACAGTCTATGTGCAGACACCATGATATGAAAATATTTTCTACGTAAAGCAAAAACAAATTGCCCAAAATTAAGTTCGAATTTCCTCAGTGCCTCTATAAAATATCTTTTTGAGGGTAGAGTTTTCTAGGAAAATGGTCAAAAACATTTACTGAATGTAATTAGATATTAATTATTTTGCTATGATTTAAAGATGGCATCCATAGCTACAGAACTAACTAAAAATATTGGCATGTCAATGAATTAGATAAAAAGATATGATGAACTGAAAGTCATTTGTGGTCATTCAAAATTACTACAAATAAATCGGACTGATTTTTTTTTCTTTCTCTAAAACACATTTTTTAAACATCAAACACAACGTCTAAATCTTATTTTCTTAAAAGTAGTTAATTTCTGAAAATATTTTAGTTCGTATGTTAACGAATTCAATATAGAAAGAAAACAGTCTGAATTTCCTCAGTCTTTTTTTTTTTTTTTTGCATTTTGAGTGTATTTGTTCAGATAAACGCCAAAAAATCATATCTTGTAAGAATGTATATAGCATTTTTGAAATTTCATATAAAGAATGCATAAAGGTACTAAACCAAAATATGAAAACCCACTTAAAATCATATCACCGACCAACCTAAATGTTCTGATCTCATTAAAACTTTAATACTTTAATGAATCTTTAACCACAATAATCAAATGATTGGCTCGAATCATTTTGAACACGTTCAAAGCTTTGAAAAAAATAATTCAAACAGGTAGCAATCGGATATCCGATATTGATACCGTAATTGCGCCTTAGTATTTTAGATAATCTAAGATAGTCTTGTGCCATTAGTTGTAATTGAATCAGTGCATGTAATTCATTATAGTAAGAGTGTAAACTGAAAAATACAATAGAATTGACATGAATCAACAGATGATGGACATGTATCGCAGATCTACATTATGTACCCCTCTAAACTGCAAATATTGTTTTAGATGTATGTGTAAATTATTTGATTGCTATTGATTCTAAATATTCTAAAGTTTCAAATGATATTCAGATAAAACCTATTAATGTTTCGAAAAGGGAGGGGTGAAACAAGTTGGGCACAATAAACATTTTCATAAAACTATTAATGAAAGTTGAAGAAAACGCAGTGATCAATCTCATAACTCCTATAAGGAATACAAAATAAAGAGTTGGACAAAAAAGGATCCCTGGACATACCAGAAGTGAGATAAGATGCCTGGTGGTGATGGGGGGGGGGGGGGTAGTGCTTCATCTCCTCTAGATCCCCTACTTTATTATTTTAAAAATTTATACAAGAATTATAATCAAATGTTTAGTTTTCTGTCTACGCAATATGGGGAGGGGGTGGGATTGGGTATATTTGAATATGGAATTTGCGCATCAAATATGCCCGTTTCAAAGTAGAGGAGAGGCAGTCTAGAACACTCGTTTAAATCACCCCCCCCCCTCCACCCCACCCCGATCTGTAAATGAAAATTAAATGGGTAAAATACATGTTATATGTTAGATTTAAAGCATACAATCTTTATTTGATGAGAGCAGCTACAGGATGATAAAGTAAGTTTTGATTTTGTCTATTCTGCATTTCCTCCGTTTTATGACATCTAGGTATTTCGACACGTATCGGACGGTCTAATTTCAAATCCAAACATCTAACAATATATGATTTTGATTCAAATAAGCAATTAAACTTACGTACATTTCAATCATTTTTCCAAAAAATGCATGCATGCACACCTTATTTGGAATTCATTTTCTCCGATGAGGAAATCCATCGGTAATTAAATTCCGCCGTTCATATGCAGAAATCAGTGTTAAATAATTCGTAGCCTGCTTTGTATATCTCTACTTATTATGGTTCATGAGGTTACATGTATCATAGATGAAGCAATGAATTGCATTATATAATTCACAAGACACAGACACAATATATGCATGTACCGGTAGAGGTATATACGCGAGCGGTACCACATGTACCTATGTGCCAACAAAATGTTTAGTCCTCGGGTAAATATATTTTTCAATCATTTTTATTATTTACGGAATCTCGGAATATAATACAAAATGTTTATTATTACTCTAGCATGATAAAAATTTTGCAGAATCTTTTAGCCCTAAGTTTATTGTCGTTCAATTTGGCTATATGTACTATTAAAATTGTGCAGAGATTCTGATCGACGTGTTGCAATTCCGTCTTTCATTTCTATTTTGAGTCTATTTTGAAAAGAATACACAGGTCAAGAAATATATAATAACATGCGATACCGTGACATCTGTCAAACTCTGTCTGTTGTCAACGTAAACAACGTAAACATGGTGTCAAAAATCACGCGCTTATGTCGTTACCTCATATTTCCTAAAAACACGTCATAACGGCATTCATACAAAATTATTTAATCAAAATAAGGCCCCAACTGTTATGATTTATGCTTTGTATTTCGAAAGTATTACTGTAGTCAAAGTCATAATCAATATATGTCACGACAAGTATGACCTACGTACGTTAGTTCGAGTTGCGCAGTCACTTCAAAAACGTCACAATCATATCCCCTTAACTACAGTATATGTACGTGATGCTTTCTCATTGACTACAATACTTAATTCTTTGTCATTAACTGCAATACTTGATTCTTTGTTAGTAGCTACAATACTTGATTCTTTGTTAGTAGTTACAATACTTGATTCTTTGTCATTAACTGCAATACTTGATTCGTTATCATTAACTGCAGTACTTGATTCTTTGTCATTAACTACAATATTTGATTCTTTGTCATTAACCATAGTACTTAATTCTTTGTCATTAACTACAATACTTAATTCTTTGTCACAAACTGCAATACTTGATTCGTTGTCATTAACTGCAATATCTGACTCTTTGTTATTAACTACAATACTTGATTCTGTGTTATTAACTACAATATATTATTATTTGTCATTAGCTACAATACTTGACTCTTTGCTCATAAGTAGAATAATTCTCTGCTAATAACTGCAGCACTCAATTCTTTGTCATAAACTACAATACTTGATTCTTTGAAATTAACTACAATACTTGATTCTTTGTCATTAACTACAATACTTGATTCTTTGTCATTAACTGCAATACTTGATTCTTTGTCATTAACTACAATACTTGATTCCTTCTCATTAACTACAATATTTGATTCTTTGTCATTAACTACAATACTTGATTCTTTGTCAATAACTACAATACTTTGATTCTTTGTCATTAACTACAACTTGAGTCTTTGTCATTAACTACAACTTGATTCTTTGTCATTAACTAGAATACCTGATTCTTTGAAATTAACTACAATGCTTTATTCTTTGTCATTAACTAGAATACTTGATTCTTTGTCATTGACTACAATACTTGCTTCTCTGTCATTAACTACAATACTTGCTTCTTTGTCATTAACTACCATCCTTGATTCTTTGAAATTAACTACAATTCTTGATTCTTTGTCATTAACGTGAGGACGTTAACGTACTATTACAATATGTCCCCTTCCACTCGTCCGGACAGGTACATTTCCAGAACTTTCAATATCTTCCATAACGTTGCAGAGTTCCGCCATTTTTGCATACAATGTTATTGTCGCAGGCTTTAACTCAAAAAAAGAATGATGTATATCTAGCACTATTTTGCAGTTTCTCTTCAAACAATTTTTGTGTGCATGTAACTGTTTATTTTTCAGACCCTTTACAAAAGAAGACAATGTAACATTGTAATGCTACCCTGTTACCTGCATAAAGATCAGCGACAATCAACTGGAAGTTGAAAGTGTTTAAAAATCGTGCCTTGTCTAAAAGATTTCAGTATCATAATATGTCATCTTCACAAGTCAAGGGTTATTGATTCGTTACCTTGAACTAACCCTTAACATCAGTGACTATCAAAAACTTGGGCTCGTTCTGATTCTTTCCAGAAAAGAGTGGGAACCAATGCGGTTCTATTTATAAGAACGCGAAGCGAGATATTCAAATAAAAACAAGTGTATTGATACCTACGGTTATGACAATTTCAATAGTTTAAGCAATATTGTCTTAAGCAAACATGTTTCCAAACTTGATCTACTATCAATAAACGTAATTCATGTAAATATTATTATTGCGCGTGTTTATCAATACAACAGTAAGAGATCGCGTCATTTGTATCTATGTACACCAAACAAGATGCAGTGATTTCATTGGATGTTTTATTTATAGTGGTTTGTGTAATGGTCTAACGAACCCAACTTTTATATAGCGACTGATGTCAAGGGTTAGTGCGAAGTAACGAATCAATAACCCATGACTTGTGAAGATGATACTCGAGATTATTTGATTTTATATCAAATAGTCCGTATTAATTTAGATACGCTATGTATGTTGGGCCTACGTGACCCATCTGCTACAACGTACGAGTTACTATGTATGCTCTACGTCACACCTGTAACTCCCTGAGATCGAACCCATTCATTAGACAATTTTCAACCGAAGCAGCAACGTGGTTTATCAGAGGCGAGATAATCTATCCACGTGGTCGAAGGTTTTCTGCATGGTATTATCCATACAGAAGTGATCTAGCAGTGGCATGCTGGGAGTTTTTCTGAGGAATGTCCATAAAAAACTGCGACTCAGATATCCCCGGTCGGGGGGGGGGGGGTGTAGCCGTAGGACGCTCAAAACAGACAACACAACATCGGGAACTAATTCCTAATCCCACGGCCACACCTCGAACGGATCGACTAGCCCTTGCAGAGGGGCAGCCACTGTTCAATGAGAAGGTCCCTCTGTTCCATTCGACATGCATCGGATAACCAGGGTGAGTCTTGTAATTTTTATTGTTGTGCCTGGCCTGGCGGACAATTTCCCATTTCTAATTGTTCCACATTCTGATATTGGTTCTCATGTCCCTCACAACTAAGCATATATGTGAAGGGGAATTTTTGATATGTCAGTGTCCTATTCGAGTCGGCTATAGAATTGGAGCAATTTGGTCTTGCAGGGAATTACAACTTGGTTAATGGTCAACTTTTAATCAAGCGTCAGCTAACACCCCCCCCCCCTTTCAGCATAATAGTAGGCATTGTCATGAGCACCGTGCTTCCACATTGTCATAAGGCTCAATAAATGCTCAAGTATATGCGATATATCAGGCTTGCAGCCAGTCGTTCACCCAATATTGGCATACATATGACCAACAATCCCTACTCAGGCCTCTAACCCTTCTATGTCTTGGGTAGAAATAATGTTAATGCTGGTTGATGTATGTAAACTATCATATTTCACCAATCAATTTTCACTATAACAGTCAGCTTAGGCTGAGTTCCAACCCAATCCTCAACCAACTTGTTTAAAAGTACATCCATTAACGGCAAACTGACAACTCAACTGTATGACAAACGGGATGATTTCAGCTTCTCCATCGTCAACTTTCCATATTTGTGTAGCAATATTCCATTATCACCTGCATATGGTGTTTATATATCTCAACGGATTCGATCTGCAAGAGCTTGCTCTGCGTATCGTCAGTTTTTTTAAATCGAGGTAAGCTACTGACATACAAGTTGATGGTACAGGGATTTCAACAATCTCGATTGAAGTCAGCATTTCGCAAATTCTATGGTCGTTATAACGATCTACTTCGTCCGTACAACCTCGCATTGGGTCAAATGCTGTCTGACATGTTTCATACCGATTGTTAAGCCGTTCGTGGCACAAGGATTTTGACTACAGATAACCCGGTTTACCTGATCAGGATATAGGGCTCACGGCGGGTGTGACCGGTCAAAAGGGGATGCTTACTCCTCCTAGGCACTTGATCCCAACTCTGGTGTATCCAGGGGTCCGTGTTTGCCCAACTATCTATTTTGTATTGCTTATAGGAGTTCTGAGATTGGTCGCTGTTCGTTATCTTCACCTTGCATCCGTAGGACCCAATGCCACACCAAAACATTCAAATTTTGTATTGCCTCCAACTCGGGTAAACTCTGCAATTGTTCCCTAGATGTCGCTACAACCACTTATGCAGTCAGTGCAGAGGGAAACACCCTAGGGTCAATTCCGGAATAAAACCCCTAAAATATTTGGGTCACACTCCATTTATAATTTAATGTCCTCAAGGCTAAAAACATGTGTAATCCTCCTAGGCAATTTTACTTCTGGCTTCAGACTTCAGTATTTGGGTCGGGGGAGGGGGGTAAAAAGCTCTCAGTCTTCACTACTGCCTATCATTGCACGTACCTATGAAAATCAACTATAGTGTTGCTTAATTGGTTGGCTGACACACCCTTTACCATCCCCCTTTTTAGATCTGCTATTACATTGCATTGCCCATTGTCATTAGTAGCTTACGTATAGGCCATGTTCTTGCTCTTGAGTGCAACTGCTTATCAACATTAAATCCATTAGACCATTGGCCAGGAACACATTACCCCCCCCCCCCCTCCCTAGAGGTTTTTCTACACTAGGAGTGTTTTTAAGTTTTTTTGCAAATTCAATATGGCCATTACCGTGTTCCATACCGCATAACAACGACACATTAGAAACACAAACAATGGGTTAGTGACTTCCCAGAGAGGACATGGTGAGAAATATGTATAAAACATAGAAGACAGCGTAATGTGGAAAGTGATACATATTTTTACATATCTGCAAAATGCAATTTTCATAGATAAATTTCATCCATGTCGTTTGAAACTATACAGGTATTCCTAAAACAACATGTACCTATTAGCATGTTCAATATAAATAAACAGTATGATAAACGGTTCATTTCTAGATATTATAACCAACAGGCCCGATCTTTATATGATATACACAATATTGAGTTAGTACATATAAATTTCAACATGGAAATCGCAGTCCATATTTCCATGTCTTCTCACGAGATACATGTATTTAATGTATGGAAGTCCATTAATGTATACAATCAATTAAACGATAGCACCTGAGTTACGTTTGCGTATACATGAAAACAATGGGGAAACCCTGATAAATAATGGCTCAACTATTGAGAATCGGACATATTACAAACAATGAACTAATTCATACATTATTTAGATGAATTAATTATATTCTACACTGGTAAAAATAGAAATATATATTGTCATACATAAAATCGAACTTTTCAATTTTCAGATAACTTTTAAAGATGTCACATAGAAAAAAATCTAACAATCTTATGCCTGGGAAGTTAATCTGCATCAAGCTCCTATAAACATCAAGAATAAAGATGCATCATACATTATGTATAGAGTGTAGAGGAAAATGACATAAATTCTTTCACGGAGCAGTTTTCAAAATATTAGATTAATTGTTTGTTTTTGTTTTACATCCCGTCAATAATTTCTCACGCATATTGAGGCCTCACCAGCTGTAGCTGAAGCACCACAAATTTAGACTTAGTGCTCAGGATCGTGGGTTCTTTGTTGTGTCAAAAGTCTGCCACTACACGTGACCTCTGTTTTTAAGGTCATACCCGAAAAAGCGGCGGTTCTCAAATCTAAATGCCGGGCTTTTGGCGAAGGAGCAATCACTGCCTTTTTTAAAGTCTAAGGGTTTACCATGGCACAAGCGGGACTCTAACTCATGACCTCTCGGTTATGAGCTACCGCGACCGGTTCCAAAGAATAGAGGATAAACGGTCCCAAGAATAATGCATTGTAAATACATACATATAGATTGATTAATAGCTAGAAGTTTTGAACGGGGCCTGTTCCTGGTGTTATCATTAATTTACCAATATTAGTTACTAGAAGTAAACCTTGAGGAAATTGTGCCTAGTCTAATGAACGACGTTGCTCACTATCGGCACTTTTCCCCGCCCATAAGCGTCTGTTCTGTAATAAAGACAGTCACGTGCAAGGGAAAACACAACCTTGTAAAGTATGACAAAACGGTAGAAGAAGCCATTAAAAACCTGCAAAGAATAAAGGTGACAATGACAAAATAAAAAGTTGGTTGGTTGATTTTATATTGTTTAACGTCTGTTCCACTCGAAAATATTTCACTCGTATGGAGACAATACTATTGTCAGTGAAGGACTGCAAAATCGAGGCCTATGCTCGGCGCTTGCAGCCTTTTTGCAGGAATGGATCTTTATTATGCCATACCTGGTGTGACACGGACCTCAGTTTAATCCGAAGGACCGCCCCGTTTTTAGCACGGATCCCCAAGGACAACAATAAGTAAGGTTCGAAACTAAAAATGATATAATGTTTGAGCATCAGGAAAAGGAATTTGACTTTATCCGTATATATGGAGATGAATATCGTGTAGAATTACGTGGTTGAAAGAATGGCACTGCTCAGAGAAAGATACTTGTAATTTATCCTGACTCACATACAGCTGTGACAGTGATTACAAAGCTTGAAACCCTAAATCAAAAACAGAAAGCAAATTTGGTAGCAAATTCGAATTTAGGTGAGCTTATATATTCTGCAAGTGTTGCTACTGAACAAGCAATTGAGTATGCATTTGTGTTAGTCCTTTCAGCCAAACAAGTAAAAGAATCTGCTATGATAATCAAAAGGTATATCTTTAACTCCCACAAAATTGCTAATAACCTACAATGGCCACCTCTCAATCATTTCTGAATACATGTGTATAGAATGATTTTGCATTTCTCTCAAGTCGTATCAGACAACCCATATCTTTTTCATAATCAAAGTTTATGGCAAATCGTACTTTCAGGACAGGTGCCTCATCTATGAATGGCAAATGGATATATTAACTAAGCGCCTCACGTTTAAAATGACTATGTACCAGCTTACTAGAAGTACGGAGTTAATTACACTATTAAACATTTTAGGTCACTGTAAAATTTACTCACAAACGCTGGAGCTTGACACTGCTATTTGCAATGCGATTACAAATTCTGGATTAATACTGCTGCAAGCATATCTCTTACAAATATTTCAGTAATCCATAAATAAACCTCGCTACATTCTTTAAAGCAAAATCCATGTTTGCAAATGCCCATATTGTGTTTGTGAGATTCTCGATTTTTTTTCCAATTTTTAACAATACTTAGATGACAAATTTCCTGTTTTGCCCCAAAACTTGAAACAGTATCCATGCATTAATGTCAAACAATCTGTTGTATACTTTCCGAAAATAATTGTTGTCAAAGATCCACATTATATATATAGGATCTGAAGAAGTTATTCAGTTTTCAGCGATTTTTTTAAAAACAAAATCATATTTTAGACCCAGACCTCGTACATTCCCTCATATCTATGTCAAACAACTTGATATATAATCAAAGAGTTACATATGTTCACAAATACATATTTGCAAATGTCAATTACATCTAAATCAGATCTGAAGAGTTTCTCCAGTGTTCACCTATTATTTTTACAAATTTTGGCTTTTTATCCCCAAACTGGAAAATATCTCTATGCAAGGTGAACATAACGAACAATAATCAATCTCATAATTCCTAAAAGCAATACAAAATAGATAATTGAGCAAACACGGACCCCTGGACACACCAGAGGTGGGATCAGGTGCCTAGGAGAAGTAAGTATCCCCTGTTGACCGGTCACACCCACCGTAAGCCCTATATCCTGTTCAGGTAAACGGAGTTATCCGCAGTCAAAATCAGTGTGCCAAGAACGGCTTAAAAATCGGTATGAAACACGTCAGACAGCATTTGACCAAATGATAGGTTGTATTGACGAGCTAGATCGTTATGACGACCATAGAATTTGTGAAATGTTGACTTCAATCGAGCCTGTTGAAACCCCTGTACTATCAACTTGTTTGTCGGTAGCCTACCCCGATTTAAAAACTGACTATACCCAGAACAAGCCCTTGCATATCGAATCAGTTGAGATATATAAACATCATATGCAGGTGATAATGGAATATTGCTACATAAATATGGGAAGTTGACGATGGAGAAGCTGGAATCATCCCGTTTGCCATACAGTTGAGTTGTCAGTTTGCCGTTAATGTCTACTTTCAATAAAATATCTAAGTATGAAGCAGAAGTAGAGGACTCTGTGGTGTCCTTTATTTCGAGCTCACAGGGATATATCAAATCGACATATGGATGGAAAAAAATATTGTTAATAGACAAATGTCATCGATATATCGAAATGTCGAATCGAAGGCCACAGAGAGATATCTGTTCTTCTCACATAGACGTTTTTGAATAAATTCTGCTTCATATGAATATAGAAACATGTCACCTAACAAAGGAGCACAATTCGTGTCCATGGGAATTCCAACAGACTGTTGGAAGACCTGATCACCAAAGACTACGAAGATATTGTCAAAGAGGAACTTTAGCATATTTTTTATTTCAACTTCAGAGGACTTGTGCGTGGAATCAAAGTGATGTTTAACAAAGTAAGTTTTTGAATGACAGATCACTAGATATGAACATTTCCGTTTTCCATTTTTTGTTGAAGAAGCAACTGTCTATGATATCAAAAAGTATAGTCTTTAATTTATCGTGAGGAATGATCGTGTATAGTGTAGAAAAGTCATAGGTTCATACAAACAATCTGATTTAAAGTTAAAGAGTTACATACTTCCAGAAAATAATTGTTTGCAAAGGTCCATATTACATACATCTATATAGGATTTGAACAAGTCTTCCATTTTTCAGCGATTTTTAAAGAAAAAATCCTGTTTAGCCCCAAATCTCGTAAATATTTCCACATATTTATGTTAAACAATTTGATATATAATGAGAGCGTTATTTACGAACACAAAATACTTGTTTGCAAATGTCAATGACATTTATATCGGATCTGAAGATTTTTTCCAGTTTTCCGTTATTAGTTTTACAAATTCCATGCTTTTTCCCAAATATTCGTAAACGTCCCCATGTCAAACAACCTGATTTATAATCAAGAGCTTATGTACTTTGAAAAATACTTGTTTGCAGAAATCACTAGGGGAGTGCCCCTTTACCTTTACTAGCTCATTGTATACATGGTTTCCAATATACTACTAGCATTCATTATCACAAAACATATAGATGGTGTCAATAGTTGATGCACGTAAGGCATCAACTATTCATATTATCTTTCCCATATATACATGTATCATACCAATTATTCAAATATTGCTCATCAACTTAACCATTATTATTATTATTATTATCATATTTCCTATTGAAATGTATTGAGTTTCACTTGTCCAAACTGGTATTTCTCTTGCCTTGGGCGGTCGTGCAGCCGTTGATGTCGGTCCCTGACATTCTGGCCATCTCCGGCACAGTTTCCGTTTTGGCATGGCAAATATTAGCAAATCGGGGATATTCACATACACTTACCCAAACAAGGTAGGTGGCGTCGAACGCCTTCTGGGTATGCATTTTGATCTCAAGACTTTAAGCAGTAATTTATTTAATTAATTTTCCGCGCAGCTCCTCTCACCAGTCAGAAACACACATGGAATCTATGCAGAACTCAATTTGACTTATGCCCATTAGTCCGTGGCTGGTTGGAGGGGGGGGGGGGGTCTTGCGGACTGACTGACTTCTGTTTTAATCAGCCCGATGTGACTGGTCGGTTTTCTAGAACGTCATTTTGGAAGACATACTAGGTCTTATGGACAGGGTGAGAAGGGCAGTACTCGCTTACATCCTTAGAATGCTGGCGTCCGTTCGGGTCTGGTATCTGAATGTTTTACTCGGACCCTAGTGTACCCCTTGCGACTTAAGTTAAACTGGCACACTGGGCTACTCCACAGGTACCCCGTAAAATTCAAAAGCGGCCGAGCATTGTCCATTTCTATATATCCCGAATGTACAATATCTGTATATTTTAATACAAGAGGCCCATGGGCCTAGAATTGCTCTTCTGATACATTGTAGAACAGGCAAAAATTCTCGCTAACCAAGATTCATCAATTAACAAAGTTTGATGATGTTAAGTCGAATAGTACCTGAAAATTTAAATGTAACTGTCCAAAAGTAAGTCACGGTGACCTACTTTTGGTCGACACACTGAAGACTCAAGATGCATCAACTGACAAGTCAAGTAGTATTCAAATATAGCCGTACAATTCCAAAAGAAGGCCACAGTGACCTACTTTTTGGTTGACACACTCCAAAGACTCAAGATGCATCAACTGACAAAGTTTGATAATTGAAGTCAAATAGTATCTGAAATATTCAGATATAAACGTGAAATTCCTAAAGTAGGTCACAGTAACCTACTTTTTGGTCGACACACTCTGAAGACGCAAGACAAAGTTTGATGATTGTTAGTCAAATAGTATCTGAAACATTCAAATAAACCGTGAAAATCCAAAAATAGGTCACGGTGACCTGTTTTTAGTCAACACACTCTGAAGACTCAACATGTATCAACGGACAAATTTTGATTATTGTAAGTCAAATTGTATCTGAAATATTAAAATATAGCCCTCAAATTCCAAAAATAGGTCACGGTGACCTACGTTTTGGTCAATAAACTATGAAGACTCAAGATGCATCAACAGACAAAGTTTGATGATCCTAGCTTTGATAGTGTCCAAAATATACATCTAAAATTGAAAATGTGGAATTTGAATGTCTGCACAATTCAAAAAGTAGGTCACTGTGACCTACCTTTTTTTAATAAATATGTTTTGAGGCCTTTAGACGCATCAACTTACACGCTTTGATGATTTTAAACATCTTGGTATCTGAAACAACAACCTAAAATGTATTCATAAATGATTAGCCATAAAATTCAGAAAGTAGGTCATGGTGATATACTTTTTAGATGACGCAGTTTAAGGTCCCATGATCCATCAAATGAAAACGTTTGATGATCATAGGCTCAAAGGTGTTTAAGATATGTATCAAAATCCATTTAACTATAATTACCTGCAAAATTCAAAGAGTAGGTCACCATGACCTACTTTTGCAACAACATGATATTAGGTCCTAAGATACATCAACTGACAAAATTTAATGATCCTAGTCCTTATACTAAGCACAATATCAAACTTTTAACAAAACAAAATTTAAGGTCAACTTTGAAGTGACCTTGAGACCACACCCTTTGCCCCAGGATGATGCTTTGAACATTTTTTTATCTACAACCTATCCTGATACTTATGCATAAGTGTGGTGATAATTTGCCCAGTGGTTCTTGAGAAGAAGATTGTTTAGCAACCACTACTTTTGTTTGCATTTTCCTAATTTTTTCCCTTTGGTAAAGGGTCACAACCCTAATTTTAGTACAAATGAACGCCCTTGGGCAAAGGATACCCTGTGACTAATTTGACAAAAATTAGGCAAGGGGTTCTAGAGATATAGCCCTTTTAACCATAAAGTTGACGCACAACGCACCCCAGAGATATGGCAATATGATTAGCTCTTTGAGCCTTCGGCTCAGAAGAGCTAAAAATGTATGTCTAGATGCTTGTGTCTTTAAGCACTGCAACGAGTCATGGCCATTTCCATTGCAAACCAGTATGCATTTTAATGTGGCCTTTTTGATTTTCTTTCAAGATGGGTTCTTTAATTAATTTGCCAACTCCGACTTATTTTCCAAATACAAGACGGAAGAACATTGTGTTGTCAGTGTCATTCCACGTGGAGTATGGCTTATTTGATAATATTCACAATTGGAATATTACAAAGGTGTACATTTCCTTCTAATAGTTAGCGTTATTCACAGCTACGTATACAAAATTACCTTTCAATAAATCGTTAATTACAATACCCGATTCTTTGTCATTGACTGCAATACTTGATTCTTTGTCATTAACTACAATACTTGATTCTTTGTCATTAAATACAATACTTGATTCTTTGTCATTAACTACAATACTTAATTCTTTGTCATTAACTATAATACTTGATTCTTTGTCATTAACTACAACACTTGTTTCTTTGTCATTAAGAGCCATTCTCTGTAACCACTTAAACATTTATATAAGAGGTCCGGCAAGCACTGTCACCAATTTTTTTTTCAAATTTGGCACATCGACTTAATCTGGCATAAGGAATGTAAAATGATCATAATTTGGTTGCTATGCAACTCTGTTGTCATGGTAACACGTGCATACCATTCAGGTCACAAGAGTCAATTTTTACATGAAAAATGACATTTTTTATTCAACTATACTGGATTAAGCTGTTTGAGTTCTTATTTAATCATTATCAAATGATACTATATAAACATTTTATTATTTAGTTTGATATTTAGTTAAAGGTTTGAATAATTCTGCTATATTTTCATTCTGTCTGGAAAAGAGGTTTGTTTGATACATTCTGAAAAAGCTAATTCAGAGGCAAATTTGAATGATGGATAAAAATTCCCGCATTCAGCTTGATATCTATAAATGCTTGTACAACATACGTTAGATATAGTACTATCATATAACAATGAGACTTGTTTGGAAATCTACCATTTAAACTGTGTTTCCATGGAAACAAAATGATGCATTTCGTCGTGATATGACAGTAGAGATGCATTTTTCAATGTAATTCAAAATACAATTTTCTATGTATTCAAAGTATATAATCTTACTAACCGACTGCTACTGATGTTAGATTTTAAATTTTAACAAGTTTAATATGAGAATTCATGTGGTTACCATGGAATCGAAAATTGGTATTTCTTTTCAAATTCGAAATCCATGCAAAATAAAAAGATTTTTAAACCAAAAAACAACAACAACAACAAAAACCAACGCTTTTATTGACAGATTCAACTGAAGTCAATGTTATAGTTGATAAAATATTAATACTGATAGATACTTCATATTACATTGTTGCTATGGTAACAAAATATTACAAAACAGCAAACTTGATGTTCACATTCTTTTCAAGTAAATCTCATATTTTTATACATCATGCCTGTTCCTCAATCATAAAAACTCTTAATTTGTAACAGATAATTAATTAAATCAATGCATAGTTTTTTTGTTGTTGTTTTTTCTTTTCTTCAAATGTGCATGATTTCTATTTGTGTATTGTACATATCACAAATGGCATTGTATATCTTAAGAATTCATCAAAATAACTACCATATTTAGAAAATGCATATTTGAATATTTCAAACTATCATGTACATTTTTTTTCACCTTGGCAATCGTATTAAGTGTGACATTAAAATTGAATCATTGATCGTAAAAATTGTTCAAGTTAAATAAACTAAATAGGATACATAAAGATTGTAATTTATCATTGATTCATAAGGAATCCCCCCCTCTCTCTCTCTCTCTCTCTCTCTGCAGTTCAATATTAGCTCTGCTTACTATGTATGTGCAAGAAATGTTATGCCAGTACCGTGTATGAAATCTATTAAACTAACATTTCTCAATACTTGACTTGACAATTTACAGTTATACTTATGCAAGGTGAAGATAATGAACAGTGATCAATCTCATAACACCTATAAGCAATACAAAATAGATAGTTCGGCAAACACGGACCCCTGGACACACCAGAGGTGGGATCAGGTGACTAGGAGGAGTAAGCATCCCCTGTTGACCGGCCACACCCGCCGTGAGCCCCATATCCTGATCAGGTAAACGGAGTTATCCGCAGTCAAAATCAGTGTGCCGAGAATGGCTTAACAATCGGTATGAAACACGTCAGACAGCATTCGACCCAATGCGAGGTTGTATCTACAAACTAGATCGTTATAACGACCATAGAATTTGCGAAATGCTGACTTCAATCGAGACTGTTGAAACCCCTGTACCATCAACTTGTTTGTCAGTATCTTACTTCGATTTAAAAAAACTGACTATACCCAATGCAAGCTCTTACATATCGAATCAGTTGAGATATTTAAACACCATATGCAGGTGATAATGGAATATTGCTACATAAATATGGGAAGTTGACGATGGAGAAGCTGAAATCATCCCGTTTGTCATACAGTTGAGTTGTCAGTTTGCCGTTAATGTCTACTTTCAATAAAATATCTAAGTATGACGCAGAAGTGGAGGACTCTCTGGTGTCCTTTATTTCGAGCTCACAGGGATATATCAAATCGACATATGAATGAAAGCTATCAGACAACACTTCATCGATATATCTAAAAGTCGAATTGAAGGTCACAGCGATCGATTTTTTTCTTCTCCCCTAAAAGTGTTTGAATAAACTCTGCTTCATATCAATATAAAAACAGGTCAGCTATTCGTGTCCATGGGAATTCCAACAGACTGTTGGAAGACCTGATCACCAAAGACCACGAAGATATTGTCAATGAGGAACTCTAGCATATTTAACTTCAGAGTACTGCAGAGTACTTGTGCGTGGAATCAGAGTGGTGTTTAACAAAGTAAGTTTTTGAATGACTGATCACTAGATATATTTTCTTGAATATGTTATAAAGATGTTTCATTGAGGTGAGTTTCATGAAAATCGGTGACTATGCGTGCCGAATTTGTTTAAGTGGTTACAGAGAATGGCTCTTAACTACAACATTTGATTCTTTGTCATTAACTACAATACCTGATTCTTTGACATTAACTACAATACTTGATTCTTTGTCATTAACTATGATACTTTATTCTTTGTCATTAACTATGATACTTTATTCGTTGCAAATAACTATGATACTTGATTCTTTGTCATTAACTACAATACATGATTCTTTGTCATTAACGTGTAAACATAAACTTACTATTGCAAATTTTGCCCTTCCACCCGTCCGGACAGACACAATTCTAATATTTTCCGGAACGTCGGATTGCTCCACCATTTTTGCTTACTTCATGGGACCTCACTATACATAACGAAGATAAAATACCACTGTAAGCGTCATGGTTTTACTCTACTGTTCTACTTTACTGCAGTCGTTTTTGTTAATACATACATGTCAACTAATTGTGTTTAGTACCTGTAAATGGACAAAGACTGTGTATATTTACGTATTTGTTTCCATTTGTTTATCGCAGCGTACATGGAACGTAATCATCACTAGTACTATTGTAATGTGACCACAAAAACAACATCACTAGTCCTATTATAGTGTACACACCGAATCACTAGTACTATTGTAATGTGACCACAAAAACAACATCACTAGTCCTATTATAGTGTACACACAGAATCACTAGTACTATTGTAATGTGACCACAAAAACAACATCACTAGTCCTATTATAGTGTACACACAGAATCACTAGTACTATTGTAATGTGACCACAAAAACAACATCACTAGTCCTATTATAGTGTACACACAGAATCACTAGTACTATTGTAATGTGACCACAAAAACAACATCACTAGTCCTATTATAGTGTACACACAGAATCACTGGTACTATTGCAGTGTACACACAAAACAACGTCACTAGTACTATTATAGTGTACATACAAAACAACGTCACTAGTACTAGTGTAGTGAACAAACACAAAACTACATCACTAGTACTATTGCAGTGTACAAACAAAACAACGTCACTAGTACTATTGTATTGTACACACAACGTCACTAGTACTATTATAGTGTACACACAAAACAACATAACTAGTACTATTGTAGTGTACACACAAAACAACGTCACTAGTACTATTCCAGTGTACACACAAAACAACATCACTAGTACTATTGTAGTGTACACACAAAACAACCTCATCAGTACTATTGTAGTGTACACACAAACAACGTCACTGGTACTATTGTAGTGTACACACAAACAATGTCACTTGCACTATTGCATTGTAAACACAACGTCACTAGTACTAGTGTAATGTACACAAAAACAACGTCACTAGTACTATTATAGTGTACACACAAAACAACATCACTAGTACTATTGTAGTGTACAAACAAACAACGTTACTAGTACTATTGTAGTGTACACACAATCAACGTCAATAATCGAGATTATTTGAGTTTATATCAAATAGTCCGTATTAATTTTGATACACCCTATAGGTCGGGTCTACGTGACTTTAGCGGCTAGATGGTACAACTTAATTTGTATGCACTACGTCACACTCGGTACTCCCTGTGATCGAACCCATTCATTACACTTTTTCCAACCGAAGCAGCAACGTGGTTCTCTTATTTGAGGCGGAAACCAAGCACGTGACCGAAGTTTTTCTCCCCTTTTTGGATTTATTCCCTACACATAGCTTTTTGACAATTTTTTCCTGCATTAGGAATGCCACCTAAAACACGAACAGCGACCCAGAGATCCCTGGCCAGGGGGGTTGGGATGAAAAGTAATCGTCGGACAACAGCTCAACTCCGGGAACGAAGTCCAAAACACACGACCACACCTTGGACGGATCGACTAGCCCCTGCAGAGGGGCAGCCACATCCCCCTGAGGAGGTCCCTCGATTCCCAATCGAAAATACACCGGGTGAGTCTTGAAATTTTTTGTTGGAGCAAGCGGCATATTTACCCTTGGCTTTACCTTGTCAAATTACATCTACATGCGATGATATCGGCAGTCATGTCCCGCTTAAACTCAAGCAAAAAATATGGGAGGGGGGATTTATTGATCTGTCTGTCCTACTCAAATCGGCTACGGAATTCGAGCAATTTGAGTCCCACGGGGATTTACAACTTGTCAATGGCAAGCTATGCGTAGTCAAGCGCCAACTTAACTTCTTTTTGAGCATATAAAAGTGGACATCAGCCTTCATGATTTACATGAGCATTGTACTTCAACATAGTCAAACGGCCCAAGAAATGCTCAAGTACATGCGAGATTAGTTAGAATAATCTAACTGTGTCTCGGGACAGGTCCGTAGGACATTATCATTTTAACGGTAAAACATTCTATCTAGATGTATATAAACAACCAATCAAATTTCTCTCATCCCTAGAAGGTGTCAAGCGGTTTATAGGTGTCTCAATATATCAAGACTTCCTATATCGTACCAATTATTTGTTAAAATCTTTCGTGCTCTAACATCAGTATGTCGCTCGCCTTTTTTTAATCATGTCTTATTTTTTCAGCAGCCTTTTCATCGGCATTTTTACGGTTTACGCAGTCAGTAATTTTTGTCATCGGCGATTCTACAAGTTTCTCAAAACAAGCTAGGTCAAGTGTTGGTATTTTCACATAGGTCCAAGACTAACCAAACCGGCAAACCCCTAGTTTGTCAAATTATCCGCCCAACACTACCAATTAAGGCATATTTATACCTCCCTCCCGTTACTTGTATATTGCTCTTTTCATGCGGATGGCTTTCCTACGACACGTTTTCAGTACCTAGAAGATATTGGCATGTTGCCCATAGTTGCATGATAAAAATTCATGGCTAACCATGTTAGAGGTTTGTACATTGGATACAACCATGTCATCAATGCTATTGAGATTGAGTTGTTCCGAACAGATGGCACTCATCTGTACGTCGGTCCTGGGAAATCAATTATTTCTCAACAATATTCAAGCGGTCTTTGAATATTTTTTCTTTTTCTTCAAAGGTCAAGTTTTTTCTTACCCGCCGCACAAGTAATTTATCATTTCGTGCTTGTTGCTGTTTGCCAATTGTGCGTTTAATGTAATTTTTGTGCAACTCCAGTTTCAAGTACTGTGGTTTGGTCAAATGACTTATTCTTATCCTTGTAATTCTTTATTGTATTTTGAGTTTCATTCAGTTTTTAATCCTACAAGATTTTTGTGGGGGACATTGTTCCAATGTCTGTGGCCGAACTGGGGAGTCGGTAATGGTATGTGATGACTGTTTCTGGCGAGAAGGGCGGGTCTCGCTTACCTCCATAAAACGCTGACGTCCTTTCAGGTCTGGGCACTGAATGTTTTACTCGGGCCCCCCAGTGTACCCCTTACAAGTTAAGTTAAACTGGCTCACTAGGCGACTCCCCAGTTACCCCACAAAATTTTCACATGCGGCCGATATTGTCCATTTCAGTATATCCCGAATGTGTCATTGCTGTTATATGAATAAATTGGTAAACGTTGCTTGTGTCTGTTATTCACTGCAATGAGTCATGGACTGTTATTACGGCCAGTGTTTTGTTTTATCTATCAGGCGGATTCTTCAATTAATACTATTGTAGTGTACACAAAAACAATGTCACTGATACTGTTATAGTGAACAAACACAAAACTACATCACTATTACTATTGCAGTGTACACACAAAACAACGTCACTAGTACTATTGTAGTGTACACACAACGTCACTAGTACTATTGTAGTGTACACGCAAAACAACATCACTAGTACTATTGTAGTGTACACACAAAACAACATCATTAGTACTATTGTAGTGTACACACAAAACAACATCACTAGTACTATTGTAGTGTACACACAAAACAACGTCATCAATACTATTGTAGTGTACACACAAACAACGTCACTGGTACTATTGTAGTGTACACACAAACAATGTCACTTGTAATATTGCAGTGTACACACAAAACAACATCACTAGTACTATTGTAATGTACAAACAAACAACGCCACTAGTAATATTGCAGTGTACACACAAAACAACGTCACTAGTACTATTGTAGTGTACACACAAAACAACATCACTAGTACTATTGTAGTGTACACACAAAACAACATCCCTAGTACTATTGCAGTGTACACACAAAACAACATCCCTAGTACTATTGCAGTGTACACACAAAACAACATCACTAGTACTATTGTAGTGTACAAACAAACAACGCCACTAGTTCTATTGCAGTGTACACACAAAACAACATCCCTAGTACTATTGCAGTGTACACACAAAACAACATCACTAGTACTATTGTAGTGTACAAACAAACAACGCCACTAGTTCTATTGCAGTGTACACACAAAACAACATCCCTAGTACTATTGCAGTGTACACACAAAACAACATCCTTAGTACTATTGCAGTGTACACACAAAACAACATCCCTAGTACTATTGCAGTGTACACACAAAACAACATCACTAGTACTATTGTAGTGTACAAACAAACAACGCCACTAGTACTATTGCAGTGTAAACACAACGTCATTAGTACTATTGTACTGTACACACAAACAACGTCACTAGTTCTATTGCAATGTAGAATTTGCAACTCGTTTGAGATTAAGATTAAAAGGGGTTATCTCTCGTAGACGCTCTTGTCATTCTTTTGTGTTTAAAGAAAGTTACTTCTGTTCCAGTATTGTTTTCTATGCCTTGCAGCATCGGTCCTGGAAAGGCTGGCCAGGACCATGATCCCCAGAATGCAACTCTGATACCAAAAAATTACACGAATAATATGCTAGTAAATTCACTCTGTGTCACTGTTAATTAGTGTTAGTATATAATGTGGAAATCATTGTGAGATGTACGATATACACAAGGGAAATGATGATGTAGTTTGTTTCAGTTTTTAAGTCTAAAGCCTTGATTACTTTAGATTGATTTAATAATATGGCGTTTTTCATATTAATTTGAAGCATTGAGATGTGTTATTTTGTATGCATATAATAAATATACGATGTTGCTACACAGAAAAGTGGGTGTGTCACTTCTTGTCTTTCTGTCAACGTCATTTTAACGTCACACTTTACATTATAAAGGATTTGCGTTAGATAGAACAAACAAAAAATGTACATATCTGTGGTTCTTTGTAAATTGTCCCTATATATATTTTCTTCTCTCTGTAAAACTGGTAAACTAAAAAAGACTGTCGAACTACCTGATCACCAAACACCATGCATGTATTGTCAATGGAGAACTCATGTATATTTTTTTCAATTTCAACTTCTGAGTACTTGTTCGTGGAATCGGAATGGTGTTTAAGAAATTTTTTTTCTGGATGACAGATCACTAGATACGAATATTTTCCTTTTTCTATTTATGCTGAAGAGGAAATTGTTTATGATGACTAAAAGGTCTAGTCTTTAATTCAACTTGAAGATGGACGTGTAAAGTGTTAAAAAGTCATGTTTTGATGTTATTGATTTGAGAAAGGTTTGCGATAACAAATTTGCTAAAAATTCTCTAGAATGATTTATAATCCACATTTGCTTTAAACAACTTCTGGCATATATAGTGGGACAGTATGTTTGAATTTTCTACATCACAGCTGTTAGTATTTTCGCGAGCTGCAAAATTAAGATTTTGGTAGAACATTTATTCGATCCAGCAATGTATCTTTCTTTGTAAGGGCTTTTGTGAAGTTTAGAAATTCAGGTATGGCAATTAATGTTCATCCATCCCTTTGACTGGGATATTACAGAAAATGTGTCTAAAACGTAACATGAATTTGAGGAATTTCATATTTTGAAGGGCAGTTGGAGTATAAGTACGATTACCAAATATGAAACGAATGCCAACTTCGTGTAAGATACAATTATAATAATGAGCCATAAAAAGACAATGTTGTTACAAGCTTTGTCACCTGGGACCAAAACTTATTCCTCATGTAACTTATCTAATTCTTTAATTACTTTTGGTTTACTAAACACAGAAGGGTAGATGGTACAAACTTTTGTAATGATGTGTCTAATATTGGATTTTAATATTCGTCTTATATTTTTCATCCATTCTGACAAGGTATCAAGTTCTTTTTTCATATTTAGCCTATCGTTTGGTAAAATCATCGACAAAATTCATAAGAAAGATGAATTTATGTCGCCAATTGAAAGACCAAGGTTATCTGTATTTTAAGACCTTTTTAGAATAAGTAATTTGAGGTCCTCACTTTCAACTATATCAACATCACTAGCAATGATATATCCAGCTGAACTATAGTTGAAAGAGGACGAAGAACAAAATTACGTAGGTGGAAGAATGTAGGGTGGTCTTTATCTAAGGATTGCGGAGTGCAATAGTAGAAGTATATTTGTAAGAAATGCAGAGTGTAGACTTGAACATGAAATATGTTGGAATACAAGACTGAACTCTTTTATGACGAAGAATGTTGCATATAATATATTTTCTTTTGTTACCCCGAATTGCCCCTATGATAATAACATCCTTTATTTATACAGCATTGCAGAATTAGTTATACAAACTAGTTTACATTATGGTGCTCTCTTTAACATATGTACATATCGAGAACATATATCATAACACATAAGAATGTCACAGTTTATATACATACAGGTGAGAACTACGAGAAAGATATCATAAACACGCGATTATCCTCGGCAAATTTCAAATTTCTTCATTTATGCAAGAAATGTGCAAATTCAGAGCAGATTCTCCCTTTTGATTGCTTCATAAAAATAAAACAACTAGTTGCCCAGCTTTCAAATTTACATATTCTCTTTTACACCTGTATCAACTTCTGACCGTCGCGGTGGTCTAGGGGTAGATTGTTTGCCCCTCATGCGGAGGATCAGGGTTCTAATCCACTATACACTAATTTTGACAACGGATAACTCCTTTTACCTGATCAAGATATAGGGACCATGGTGGGTGTGATCGGTCGAACGGGGATGTTTATTTCTCCAAGGCAACTGATCCCACCTTTGGTATATCCAGGGGTCCGTGTTTGTCCAACTCTTTGTTTTGTATTGCTTAGAGGAGTTATGAAATTGATCCCTATTCGTTATTTTCACCTGTCACCTAAGTTGTTAAAACAGTTAGTGACATTTCCATCGCCAAACACTTGGCATCAGGTGTGAATGTCACGGGTCATCGTAGATTATCTTAACATAGTTCCACACTCCTGTGACGTCATACGATTTTGCAAAGTCAATTATTTAATGACTGGAACATACATTTTCTTGGAGTTTTTTTTTTCAATAGTTAATTTAAAAAAAATGTGCTAGCCATAAAATATTTCAAAAGTCTTAGTTATATTTGAATAATCAATGATATGTTTCAAAATATTGATTTCAAGGACAATAACTGTTTTCATTGAATTATTTATCAAGTCCATTATGCGATAGATTTCCTTTATTTTTCACAAACAGTTTACCAAGGTGATAAGGAATCATTATCTGCGTCTTTTCGTGAAATTACTTAAAATTTTAATCCACGAGTGATTTTGAATAGCTCAGCAGTATGGTCCCAGACTTCATTTTTTTATGGGGGTATACATACTCCAAAAGCTATAAATTTGAAATTATTATGGAAAGGTATGGACTTTTTCATGAATAACTATAACAGATGTACATCTACTACTATAAACAGAAAAAATGATATGTAAACCATGCTATAAGAAAATTGTGTTCACATTTGTTCGTTTTTTAACATTTTGGAGAATAATGCTAATTCAATAATTTTTTACTTATTATTCCAAAACTTGATGAACATATTGAAAATGACATGTGTTTTAGTTATTGACATGTTTCCTGATAAATAAATGCAATTCAATTTTTTCTTGTTCTTTTTATTTTAAAATAACGACAAATAACTGTTTCCAATAAATTTCATAAAGATATACATAGGGATGTACGACTTCAGTAGTGTCTGTAATGAAAATTAGTATGGAAATCCTGAACAAATTGCCTTTATTTAGTACTCTGAATGTTAATTTATTAATTCAAAAAAAAAAACCTACGTTAACCCCAAAAATCCAGGAACAAGGACCCACCTTAAAATCCGATGTCCCATGTCACAGTAGGTACGGTACACTAAAGAACCATCACTCCTCACTGACCGTAAACGCCGAACATATGCCTAAATTTGAAGCCCTTCACCAGTATTGGTAACGTCTCCATATGAGTGAACAATTCTTGAGAGGGACGTTAAAGAAGATAGAACCAATCATCAATCAATCTGTGATATATTTTCGGATTTCAAACATTTCGGTTGAGCATCACTGAAGAGACATTATTTGTCGAAGTGCGCATCTGGTGCATCAAAGTTGGTACCGTATAAGTTTTACATTATGACCCCTGGGTCGAGTCCTCTGCTGGTGGACTGTTAGTCCACGAGGGTCTCTACAGCCCAGTAGCTAAGTACTTCGTTACTAGCTTGAAATTACGGATGTATATTTAATTGCTGTTATAAAATTTAGAAATTCATTTCAAAATTAAGGATTATCTCCCTCATACATAGCTCTTATCCTTGGACGAATTTGGTTCCACCTTTTTGACACGCTGGTTTTGGCTATATTTAGCTCTAAAACTTCATAGTTATTTCGGATTTCAAACATTTCGGTTGAGCATCACTGACGAGACATTATTTGTCGAAATGCGCATCTGGTGCATCAAAATTGATACCGTATAAGTTTTGCATTATGGCAGTTCAACTGCATATGTGCAAATTAATTTACATGTCTCAAATACGTATAATGGTTTTGAAAATGGCGTTTAGTTTTGTGTATATACAATCAGTCAGCATCCTTTAACCCTACTCGAAAAATGACTGCAAATGTTGGGTAAAAATGATACATAAGCAAATTGTACTCCATATTTTCCAAAGAGAAAACATTCTCTTCCCAATCCATTCAAATTTCACGTCCATAGTAGTGGTTTTCTTCGCTATGACATCAAAGAAAAAAAGTTACAAAGAGTGAGCAATCTCATTTCTCCAATAAAGAATGAAAAATAAGAGTAGGACAAACTAGGAATCTTGGACATATCAGAAGTAGCATCAGGTGCCTAGTCGACCAGTCACACCCGCCTTGAGACATTTATCTTGATCTGGTAAACGGTGAAACCCGCAGTGAAAATCAATGTGCAAAGAACGGCCACAATTTGTATGAAACATGGCAGTCAGCATTCTGACCATTACATGTTGTATTTGTGAATTAAATCGTTATAACAACCATAGAAACTTGTTTGTCAGAAGCCTGCCTCGATTTGAAAACTGATTATACCACTTTTATGATAGGCGGGATATTGATCACGTCATTCCAATATCTTACGTCAGAGAAGCCTCATCCACAGCAGTGATCGTCTTCCCTTTAGTATTTATGACGTTAAAGTCTTATGAACAATGTTACGTCTTGTAGTAGGCAGTGGTGTTGTAGTAATGACCCGCATTATTATTTATAGTAATACCTGTGTCAAATCCGAGCAATTTTGAAAGATCGCCAGGACATGGTGTTTGGATTTCAATTTCTTTTTCTTTCTTTTTTTGCCATTTTCGCTGTTAATTCGGCATTGAATTAGATGAAATATTCAGTAAAAAGTGAATTCGCATGTTCCATGATCATGGTGTATTGTTTAAAAAATCACTAACGGGATTTCACACTTCCCAGCCAATAACTTCCTAGAATGTCATAAACCCCATGTTATTTTGTCATATTTGTAAGGCAGCTATACTGCATATTAATAAGATCTGAGAAATAATTATTTGATGGCAATACCCAGCCTACCCTTAAAAGTTAACTTTTCACCAAAAGTTCACTTACCTTTAACCATAACATGATGTCTTGATTACCAGATACACTGTACACCAGCTCAGTGTCTCTTATTTATACTTTTGAGCTTGCTTTGGAAATCTCTGATTGGATGAAACGATTAATATCTTAATTCACGTGTGATGACTTCACTTCTCGTCCACGTTGAATGACAACTCACTGGTGGAAGATCGATTGTTTTAGAATTGTCCAAACTTTAACAGTAGCATTCATCAATACTATTATAGTTACCTGTCTGTAGATTGATCACTGATTTAAGAAATTGTTCTAACATTTATTAAGTAGCTACATTCCGTACAATGTTCGAGATAATTGAAAAGTACAACAAACGTAGAGGTCAAATTGAAACATTCTAAGTTTAAAGTGAAACCCAGTCTCTGTTATTTTGAACCTTTCTATGAACAGTAATCAAAGTCAAATTATATAAAGATTATAACATGTAGTGAAGGGCAAACATACATGTTAATTTGTGGGATTAAATTAACTGTGTAACTGGCGGTCAAAGTTACCATGGGTGCTTAAGTTGCTGCATTCAGCAGCCATTGAAAGTGTCTTCCAGAATTCAATCTTCATATTTACTACTGTAAAAAACAAACACTATATACTTTCAATTTTCCATACATACTCCGTTTTCCCGAGCAAGACATAGGACTCACGGCGGGTGTGACTGGTCAGCAGGGGATTATTTAACCTCCTAGGCACCTTAGTCTAACTCTGGTATGTCCAGGGGTACGCGTTTGTCCTACTCTTAATTTGATCTTCTTTATATGAGATATATCACTGTTCAATATCTTGACCTTTTCAGAATTGACTGCATATGCACAAATGAATATAACGACAGCTGACCAATATCTTAAATTCCACAGCGAATACGAAATTAAGAGAAGAGAAACACAGACCAGAGGTGGAATAAGGTATCTTCTAAATAGAGTAATGTTCCTGAGGCTTTCTAACATTTTATACGATACAGTGACGAAAAGATATCGAAATCATACTGATTCATTGCATATTATTGTGATCAAGTGAAGATAACTCACAGTGATCATATAAAGAACACAAAATTAAGAGCAGCACAAACCCTGGACATACCAAATGGGAATAATGTGTGTAGGGGGCGTAATCATCCCCTGTTGACCAGTGACATCTACCATGATCCCATATCTTGATCAGGTAAATGAGTAATGTTATTTCGCAAGAATGATGCCTTTTTGGAGTTCTGGCGGTACGGGATATCCTTCGTATGCATGAAACTAATACATTTTTCTTACAATGAATTATTGTCATATTTGTTGAAGCGTATGGTGAAAACCACCTTGAAAGGTTAAAGATAATTTCATCTTTGACAGGTTATATCCTATCAGTTTGCCAAGAGAAATTGAATGAAATATTCCTGTTTTGTATTTCATTTATTTATCAAAGGAATATAAATGACATCTTTTGAGGTTCTTATAAGTTATTTTTATTAAAAATTAACATTTTTTGAAACATATACAATTATATTTTTGGCGCCATAAACGTTAACATGAAATAATAAACTTTAAATCTGCCAGATGATAGAAGTTTGTGATTTGATTATTCCTAATGTCTTGTTTGTTGTATATTGTTTCACGCCCCGCTTGCAAATCTTTCACTCATATGAAGACGTCACTATTTATGGTGAAAGCCTCGAAAATTTAGGCCTATATTTGATGCTTACGGCCTTTCAGCAGGGATGGATCTTTATCGTGCCACACCTACTGTGGCATGGAGCCTCGGCTTATCCCAAGGTCCGTCCCATTTCGTCACCTCTTACGACACGCAATGGGATACTGAGGACATATTTTACCACCGAAATCCCACGGGATTGCTGGTTGTAAAACCGATGTAAGATATATGGTACTTTGTTAAATGCAGTACATGGACAGTGTTGTAGTGCAGTTTCTCGTGCTTTACATCGCCATCACAACATTATACTGCAATAATTATGAAAGGTGAAGATAACGAACAGTGATCCATCTATATCTGGCGACGTTTATATCTTAAAATCATACCGTATCAAAGGAAAAGTATTAAGTAAAGGTCAAATGATACAATGTTTTGGATGTTCTGATATATTTTTAATATGTTTATTCAGAGTAGGGAATAGCTATATTAGTATATGAGACACACACGTATGGGTTCGAGTATCACGATATCCGTTTATCTATTTTTCAAATTCAAAGTAGTAAATAAATATACTAGTATATGCAACACACATATGATATCCGTTTATTTTTCATATGTATTTCTTATTTTATTGAAAGAAGTAAATAATCTTTAAGTTTTCTACTTTATAACATAATAATATTGCATATACAATATCTCTAAATTTATATAAATGAATACCGTTTGTCTTTTCTCTAGCTGAATGTGTCTAGATTTTAATTGTCTATTCGGAAATAAGTCACAAATAGCATGTGCATATATAATTTTTTTTATAAATGAATAGCAATAACCATGACTAGTGAGGACGTCCTAACTTTAAATGTTCCCAAGATATCGCCGAGAAACATCCTAAGACGTGTCCTAAGTTGACCTTGGGATGTTCCTAACCTTTTCCTAAGTTCTATCTTGCGACAGATTTTAGGAAAGTTTTGTGAACATGTCTGCAGGTCCACACAAAATACTTTTACAGACGATGGATATCTGTTTAGTGAATGCAGTATGATTTTTACGGAATTGATATATAAAATAAAATCACCAAACGTACCACGTGTCACACACCGGTTATTTAAACAACAAGTCAGATATAATTTATCACATCACATATTGACGGTTTTATTCACGGCAGCCATTGTGCGCAACTTTATTACCTACATATAATGTGAAAACTCAATTCGAGATTTGTAATATCACAGTATGTTGCAGCTCTCCATTCTCTGATTCTGTCGCTGATAACGATATAATGTGAAAACTGTAAATTCACTATCTGTTGAAATTTCAGGTTGTTCTGCTTTTTCTGACTAAGTACACGGTAGCGATGTAACGAAGGATCAATATTATGAAACATAATAACATTTATGTTTATAGAGTATATATGTGTCAATTATCCTATATGGGACCTCGCAGAATTTTACCCCGTTGGGTGCCTCACGTTTTGGTAGCCAATCACTGGCTTGCCAAGGCTTGCGATACCTTGTGTTTTGCATGCGTTAGCCTTTCCATATGTATGGGATTTAGTTAACACACTTTGTAGAGTGGATCAAAGTTGTTCTCAAATTGTTCAAACCCCCACCACCCCAACTTTCTTTCTCAATGTTGAAGAATACTCCGGTGCTGTGCAACTTTCTATATAATGTGGGTTACTGATGCTATGTAATGTGTTTAGATGTTGATTTTACATGTTTTTAAAAATGTGTCAGGATAAAGAGATGATTTGGAATAGTTTGTGTTTATTTGTAATCTTATAACGTTCTTTTTGGCCTTATTTGTTCGCCGTCGTTTTGCTCTGGTTTTGTTTTGATGCATTTTGATTTGTCATCCTATAACGTAGTATTATTTTCGTTATTTTGTCTTCTTTGGGGGAAATCAGACTTTGAGTAGTTTAGCCTTGCAGGTACTTTGATGTACAATTGTATCGACTGATTTTCCCCAGAGTCTTCTGTTGAAGATTTCTTTTGTCATTTTGAACTTAGTGTTAGCCGACTCTAGAATGTTACATATTTTGAGTGATATTACTTTTTTTGTTCATGTCTACAGTACCCCAAAACCCATACGTGGAAAAGGCATACTCCATAACCATGCTTGATCTTTTTCGATGTCCTGCTTGCCATAAAACATTCAAAACTTTGTATGTTAAGCTCTTCAATGATTACATTTTTTTAACGATGCGACCGACTGAGGTGTTAGTTTTGATAGAACGACGTCATCACCATGATGAGGTTTTAAAGAGTTTTGTGAGATATTCAATATCAGTTTAAAATGATTGTAAAAATGGCACACCGTATACACCCATGTGACTAGGTTTATGCACTTTCTATCTTAAACACCCTTAACAAACACTAGGGAAAGATATGATATCTATTCTAAACATATCTAGCAAACACCAGGGAAAGATATACGTTCTATTCTAAACATCTCTAACCAAAACTAGAGAAATATATACTTTTATTTTAAACATCTCTAACAAATACTAGAAAAAATATACGTTCTTCTTAACTTCTCTAACAAACATTAGAGAAAAACATACTTTCTTTCCAAAACATATCTAATAAATACCAAGAAAGGATATACTTTATATCCTATATATCTCTAACAAACACTAGGGACATAGATACTTTCTATTCTAAACATATATAACAAACGCTAGGGAAAGACATGCTTTGTATCCAGAACATCCCTAAAAAACATTAGGAAGATATATAGATATATATATTATCATAAACATCACTAACAAAAACTAGGGAAGGGTACACTTTCTATTCTAAACATCTCTAACAAACACTAGGGAGATATATACTTTCTATTCTAAACATCTCTAACAAACACTAGGGAGATATATACTTTCTATTCTAAACATCTTTAACAAACACTAGGAAGATATATACTTTCTATTCTAAACATCTCTAACAAACACTAGGGAAATACATACTTTCTCTCCGAAAGATATCTAAGAAACACTAGGGAAAAATATACTTTCTATGCAAAATATATCTAACAATCACTAAGGAAAGATATACCCTTTATCCTAAACATCTCTAAGAAACACTAGTGAAAGACATATTTTTTATCCTAAACATCTCTAAAAATCACTAGGAAGAGATATACTTATATATATTCTCCTAAAGATATCTAAGAAACACTAGCGAAAGATATACTTTCTATCCTAAGGATCTCTAACAAATAGGTAGATTCATGTCATTTGAGTGGTAGTTTGTATGAATCGTTCTTTACTAAATTAAACGTTTATTTCTCCCCGAAAGGACTGGTGGGTGAAATTCTACATACATTAAACATTTGAACACCGACAATGTATTGTTGGTGGGGGTACTTGTATGTACACAAGTCGATTTGACGGAACTCGGGAATGACCACGATTGAGGATTTCACTTATGTCTAACTTATACTTAGGATAGAAAGTATGTTTTTCCCCAAAGTTTTTAGAGATGTTTAGAATAGAAAGTATATCTTTCCCTAGTGTTTGTTAGGGATGTTTACAATATAAAGTATAACTTAAATACTTCTAAAGTTATGGCTCTAAACTCTGGGCATTTCACAGTCAGTATTGGAAGATGTGGCGGTCACCTTTGTTTACCTTAGGGACCGGCTTGACCCTTGAGGTACCAAAGGTAAGTTTTGTGGCTTACCCCAGTGTATGGCACCAGGGGAGGCAGAATAGAGTGAATACCTGATTCAGTACTTGATTTCCTCTCCATATGTTGTATTCTCTCTTGTTACAGTACCAAGAGGTACCCGTGTGTGCGCCTTCTGCCAATTGAAGGCTGGTGGTCCTTCAGCAATTTGTGAATCTCCGGGGGAACTTATCCCATACGGTGTATAAATAGATTGTGACAAACACTCACCACAAAATTATAACTACTCTTGTTCTTTCAAAAAACGTTTATGTATATCTACGATATTTTCGTCAGATACAAGTATCAGTTAAGAATTGTTGAAAAGTATATGTAACATAAACGATTTGTTTAAGAAGAAGACAATTTAAAAGCGAAAAAGAAGTACCAGGAAATACTCAGAATGCAGGATTTTGCAACGTTTACCGCAGAGCTTCTGGGGGCATAAACTGCCCCAGACCCCCCCCCCCCCCCCAGCCTATTGGGAATAACTTTTAAATCAGTTTTTTCATTAATTGATATCAGATCTGAGTATGTGATAACAAGGACTAGGATCTAGGGGAGCAAGTAGTGAATAAACAAAAGCATTTTCTTGTATAAAACTGTTTAAGATCTCCCTAAGATGTTATGAACACAAGCAAAAGGGTGTAAAATGGGGTGGGGGTGCAAATTGTGAAAAGTACCTAAAATATCAAGTGCTAGACCCCCTCTCTCTTTCTCTTTCTCTCTCTCTCTCTCTCTCTCTCTCTCTCTCTCTCTCTCTCTCTCTCTCTCTCTCACATTCCTGGGTCTGCCTATGCACATGTACTTTCGTTTGAGTGTCTTTGGTAAGTTTACGAATTTATGCCATTTTCTCATTGTATAACCTTGATATTTCACGACTTCACCTGTTAAGGTAACTCCACATTTGCAGTTGTATCTGATACACGTTTAAAAAGTGTATTCAATTCCATTTATTAGAGTTAAAACTAATAAATTATCAAATAATATATATAGGTCATTACCCTTTTAAAGCTGCGAGACATCCATAAACAGAATCATACGCATGTATCACCGCCAGAAAAGTGCAATTTTCCTTAAACAGCGTTATCAAAATTTCATCAAAACTTATTATGACGATATAATAACATTCATAACAATTTCATGAAACTGCTTCGTCACAGAATTATACAAAATGTCTGTAAAAAATAAAGGAAACCTATCGCATAATAAACTTGATAAGAAATCAACAAAGACAGAGTTATTGCCCTTGGATTCAATATTTTGAAACACATAATTCATTATTCATCTACAACTTAGACCTTTGAAATAGTTTATTTATAGCAAGATTTTTTTTACAATACCTATCAGAAAAGACTCCAACAAAATCATGCATGAATCTAAATAAATCATTAATTTTGCAAAATCTGATGGCATCACAGGAGGGTGAATTACTTTAAATCATTAATGACTTATTGTCTGTTTTAATAACAGAATTGACATGGCTATCGGTACAATCTTCTACTATTATTCGAAATGGCATGTCGAGAAGCTGCAGTAGTAGCACATGAAAGCATCCATGGTATCTGAAACAAAAATATAAAATTCGGATTCAATGAGGGCTTAGATTGTTTAAAGGTTTACAAAAATTCACATTTTTAGAAAAAAAGGGTTTTTTTTTTTGTTTTTTTTTTTCACTCGATCATCTTATAACTTGATATAGGTCCCCAGTACCCCTGCTTATCGTAAGAGGCGACTTAATGGGGCGCGGTCCTTTGAACAAAACCGCTTAAACTGAAGTCCCATGTCATAGCAGGTGTGGCACGATAAAGATCCCTCCCTGCTCAAAGGTCATAAGCGCTGAGCATAGGCCTAGATTTTGCAGCACTGGTGACGTCTCTACATAAATGAAATATTCTCGAGAGGAACGTTAAACATTATACAATCAATCAAATTGTCACCAGAAAAATTCTTTAATTTTCTTTAGATCCATCAACTCAGTACCCAGCCGATTAGGATGACGCAACTCAAATACTATGGTTATAAATCTCAATTACTTCGTTCCGGACACTTAACAACACGAGTCCCACGGATTTTCTATCACTACAACACCAATTTTATGTATAGTCAATGCTGTATTTTGAAACACGGTGGAAACCCTATTTCCGATAGCATAAAAGTTTCCGATAACATTTATCTTATTGCCGACAACATGTTATTATCACACCCGATGTTTTTAATAAGCTCTACTGTTCTCTTACTTTAAGTTTATTTCGATCTAACATTTCCTAAAATATTTTCTAAGTCCAAAAATGCAAAATAATAAATACAACTCTCTGCTGCTCTAGTGTTACATTTTTGGTAGATGTTTACAGAGTACATAACGAGATTTCTATTTTTGGTGTTGTTAAAACTCTTAAACGGGATTTGGTTGAAGTGCGCGTTTAGCTGTCGAAAGGATGATCATATACTTATTTAGTATTACAATTAGCACTGCAGAGAACGTGTCTTTATCAATGTCTTTAACGAACTTACGAAATGTTTCCCAAACATACAACATCACTGAACCGAATGTCCAATAACGACCTAGTAGCCGATAACACATTTACCCGTGTGTTTCTGTACAGTATGGTTAAGCCAGTTTTGGATATGTTGAAATTCGTAGTTTCTCTTAAGGTATATCTTTTTAGTGTCACATGGTTAGTTTTGGATTTTGACATCCTTGTAATTCTTGTAATAAATCAGAAGTGTAAAACTAACATTAAATTAAAATATAATTAGATTAACCATAGGTTATCATAAAGCAATTATATTAATCAATATCTGTAACTGTTGAAGGAAAAACCGATATAAATCTTAAAGGATACCCAGAGCTAGCTTTTGTAGTATATCTTCTTCACTTTACATGTCTGTATCAACTGTGTTTATATTTACAAAAAGAATTGACAAATATGAAAATCAAGTTTTCTTTTCAATTCTCTGCGCACGTGTTATGCATTCATTTCGAAACGTTTTAAACAAATTATTACCATAAAATTCACATTTAAAAGGAAAGGGTGTAATTTTTTCTTTCGTGTTATGTACAAAATGTTTCGTATATCATTACCTTTTATGTCAAGTTTTTGAGATTAAAAAAAAAATAGGGGTATGAAAAATAATAAGGGAATGAAGATAAATCTCGAATTCAACATTCTCCCTATCGGTAGGTTAAGTGGAGTCACTTGCTTGAGAATAAGTGGGGTGCGTGGTCATATATCATAAGCAATTTTTTTCTGGGTCTTAAAGAAGTGTGCTTGGATAAACCAATAATCCTATTTCACTGCCTTCACTTGGTCTCAGGCCGCACCGGTTGTAGAGGTAAATATTGTGGTTCCGCTGACTACTAGTACACAAACAGAAAATCATGTCTGAAAAATTATAATGCAAAGTTAACCCAATTTTATGCTCTATAAATTTGATACTTCCGTGTTGCATACGAACTTTAACTAAATCCCTATTGATAATTTGCAAGTCACCTTTTTTTCTGAATCTGACACTGTCATTATGTGTTGTTTGTCTGCGTCTTTTCGAGTTGAAGATTACAACACGGTGCATTGTAGAGGTTCAAGCGATAAATATACCTATACAATGCTGCAGGCCATCATTTATTGTATAAATTGTACTTAAATGGAAACTGCTTACGGGCGCCATAACAGGTGAGTGCATATGAATTATACGTGTATATGGTAATACCTCATTCATATATATACATAACATTTATAAGGTACCAATTTTGATGCACCAGATGCTCATTTCGACAACTAATTTATCTTCAGTGATGCTCAACCGACATTTTTGAAATCCGAAATAACAACAAACTTGTAAGAGCTATTTTAGGAAAATACAAAGTGCCGAAAAGTGGAGTCAAATTCGTCTAAGGATAAGAGTTATGCATAAGGGAAATAATCCTTAATTTTGAAATGAATTTCTAAATTTTATCACGGCAATTAAATATACATCCGTATTTTCAAGCTAGTAACGAAGTACTGAGCTACTGGGCTGTAGAGACTCCCGGGGACTAACAGTCCACCAGCAGAGGCTTCGACCCAGGGGTCATAATGTAAAACTTATACGGTACCAATTTTGATGCACCAGATGCGCATTTCGACAAATAATGTCTCTTCAGTGATGCTCAACCAATTTTTTTTAAATCCGAAATAACAATAAACTTGTAAGAGCTATTTTAGGGAAAAACAGAGTGCCAAAAAGTGGAGTCAAATTCGTCTAATGAGATAAGAGCTACATATATATATATATATATATATATATATATATATATATATATATATATATATGCACATTGATTTAGACTACACTTTACTCCGTTTACCTGATCGAGATCTAGGGCTCACGGCGGGTGTGGTGTTACCGGTCGACAGGGGATGTTTACTCCTAGTCACCTGATCCCACCTCTGGTATATCCAGGCGTCCGTGTTTGCCCAACTCTCTATTCTAGTATTCTTTAAGGAGTTATGAGATTGATGACTATTCATTATCATCACCTTTCAATATGAAATATTTACATAATTCAAGATCTAGATAATCTGTTTTAAAGAACGTTTTTATTTCAAGGTAGAATATTAAGTTTTTGTTGAAAACAGATGTCTGTATATGGTATACTATTTTGTTTGATCCTCTGCATATAAATGCACAGGTTTCAAATATTTTTCAGACGTTGAATAATTAAATACTGATATTCTAAAATATTTACACATCTTAAATCACAACCCCAACATCCTTAGAAAATAGCATGCGGTCGAATAAATCGTGTATGACTTGAGCTAATATAGAAGCTTAAGAAGGAAACTACACCAGAGGAGTTTGGTATGGATGAAAAAAAAATTGCTAGCTTTCAAATTTGCTTGATGTAGTCAAAAAATGAAGTTTTAGTAGAAAGCAATCTGTAACAAATTTGAAACCCTGCTGGAATTGAACCTGCGATCTACGGTTCAGCAGTCAACGTTCTAACCTACTGAGCTACTCAATATTTGAAATGAATGGGCAGTCAGCCACTATGTAGACGTATAGTACTTCCTTAATTTACAACCCCGACACCCCCTAGAAAATAACATGCAGTCGAATAAATCAATGTACGACTTGAGTTAATTCTAATATATATATATACGGTGTGACCGTTGGACCGTTGGACCGAGCGAAGTATGATATGGTCATTGGCGTGTCCCAAGTGATAGTCATAATTCTGTTCAGTACGGTAAATTACAATTCATTTAATAATATGTATTATTTATGAAACTCCCCTTGCGCTAAACGCCCAGTGTCAAAGGGTGATATCTATGAGGATAATTACAGGATCCACCTATTCCTTTAATGCTGAGAATATAGCACCAGTCTACGTAAACCGTGCATAGTGACGTCAGATGTAGCCTCGACTTTTTTTCGTCTTTCAAACCAAACAATTATAAACAATAATTCATTTCAAAATATATATTATTGATGAAATTTTCCTTGCACTAAACGTCCAATAACATCTAAATATTAAAGGGGGATATACGAGGATAACAGTTTTACAGGATCCGTCTATTCATTTAAAGCGGAGAATATAACGCCAGCTGACGTAAATCATGCATTGTGACGTCACAGTTAGCCTCGACATTTTTCTCTTTCAAATCAAACAATTATAAACAACAACACACCCCATTTGCAATTTAAAAGACAGTTAAAACAAAATAAAATTAACCAATAAATTCAAAGTGGTAAAAAGTAAGTGTAAATATATCGTATATTTTTATTTAAAGAAACTCATGAGCTCGTTCATCTATTTAGTCGTATTACTGTTTTTCTATTTGATGATTGGCTAAAGACTGTAACAATTATAATCATACCATACATTTTTAACAAACTGGATGTTTGAATTACAAATTGCACGTTAGTCTTGTATTTTTGGCATTCAAAATTAAAACATGAATAACTGTAGAAGCAACTAATGAACAAAGCATAATGGCGGCGCCCATATGGATCATAAAATTTTCAGTGAACATATTGAAGCGGAAGTACTTTTTGAATAATCGGAATCGTTAAGTCCTTTTCGTTCTCTGGAGTGTTTGAGATAAGACTTCCTGTGTTTTATCCCGTATTGTTCTCCAAGTCTTTTGTCACGTGACAAAAGGGTATATAAGCAGATACAAACACGCTGAGAGGAGATTCTTGGTGTTGAAGTCGATCAGAGAGGAAGGTAGAAACACAAGGTAATTCGTTAAGCTAGGTCTTACGTGCTTGAATAAGGCTTTCGATACCTGTTAAGAAAGCTTGTATTGTGTTTGGTTGGCTTGGGGAGACTAATAAAATTTTATTAGCGGACACTGCGCTTCCGCAGTGTTAGTATACAGACAAGTTTGATAGGAAGCGCTTGCGCTCTAGAGAAAAGAAAGAATAAATGTAAATATTATTGATTTAAATTTGTGATTGGGAAAATTGATTAATTCCAAATTGCTCAAGTAGAGCAGCCGAATCAAAAAGAACTCAAAAACGTTACAATATATAGAGATTATCCGTATTCATTTGCAGATTTTCTCATTTTTTATATTACGTATATGTATGTGTTACCTTTAGAGCCTTGCTTCGCGGACGGGCCTTCGCTCGGTATAACCTGACATGTAATCTACGTACCACATGTAGGTTTGACGTCCTAGTGGAATGATAGACTTATACATAAATTAACTGGAGCTAGATTTATTAATTGGATATTGTTTAACGTCCTGCTCGAGAATTTTTCATTTATGTGGAGACGTCACCATTGCCAGTGAAGAGCTGCAAAATTTAGGTTTATGCTCGGCGCTTACGGCCTTTGAACAGGAATGGATCATTATCGTGCCACGGGATCTAGGATTTGCGGTTTCATCCGAAGGACCGACCCATTTAGTCGCCTCTTACGACAAACAAGGGGTAATGAGGACCTATTCTAAATCTTAAGAATTAACTATTGCATGATATATATTTTGAAAAAAAATCAACTTAAATTGTCAATTACATTTTGTACATAGTTTTGGAGTCATTTTGTAAACAGGCGTCCTCATTGAATTACAACGGTGCTGATACATTTAATGATACAAACGGAATTCAGGACGTCTAATATAAGTTTTATTGTAAGGAGCTTGTCATTTCATTGTTTGTGAAATTTAACATTCATTAAATGTTTACCCAAAACATTTAGCTAATTTTCGTTGACCTTGCAATATACTACCATGGAATTCACGTTTTCACAATCACTGAGTAAATCCGATTCGCTATTATATCCGATCGACAGGGGATGCTTACTCCTCCTAAGCACCTGATCAAATTCTCTATTTTGTATTCCTTATAAGTTTTATGAGATTGATCACTGTTCGTTATCTTCACCTTTTCATGTAGATCAAACTATCATCAGTATCGATTTCAATTCAAGACTCCTGCCACGGATATTAATTCAGATGATGACAGGAAACTAAATCTAGAGAACAAGAACCAAAATGGGCAACACCCAACACCCAACGTAGTGGACGTAAGTAAAGTATATGAAATATGTCATAAATGTTAATACGTTGTAACAGAAATTGCCTAGAGTATATTTTTGACGTTCCTTCTCTCTCTAGCAATTGCTTTAACTCTGAAGTCATTGGATGCTAATATACTCCTTCATTAGTACCAGTGTGGGATAGGGAAATTCCACTGAGGGGACAAGATTCGCAGTCTAGGGTGGGGGCTTTGTCGAGCCCTAGATAACAAATCTTGTTCCAGAGGTGGAATTTCCCTATCCAATACGAGTGAATTATGAAGGGTTGTTTTTCTCTCACATTTTCTCCACTGTTTAGTGCATAAATTCAAGAGGTTCGAGAAAATTCAATATTGTTAAAGAAAATTTTAAATTGTTTTTTATTTGACTCTCACATAATATACATACATGTAATTTAACTACACAATAAAATCATGAATATTCATATGCAAGAGACAGAAAAGAGAGAAAAAGAAATGAATAAAGAAAGAACACAGGAAACGAAGCAGGGTATAGAACACAATCTTAGGTTAAAAAAAACTTTTTAATACACTAATACAATAATGATTCATCATAAATATTTTGCCAGTATCTCTCAAACTCCCTATACATGCAGTTTTTCAACAACAAAAGTTTTTGAATTGTAATTCTATCAATGATAATTTTTATGGATGCATCTATACTTAATTTACTCGGGTAGCCGAAAATGGTTTACACTTTAAGTGTAAACTAAAAAACCTAACGTTGTCCACCAGAAAGCTTGTTCTGGGTATAGTCAGTTTTTAAATCGAGGTAAGCTACTGACAAACAAGTTGATGGTACAGGGATTTCAACAGTCTCGATTGAAGTCAGTATTTCGCAGATTCTATGGTCTTTATAACGATCTAGTTCGTCAATACAACATCGCATTGGGTCAAATGCTGTCTGACGTGTTTCATACCGATTGTTAAGCCGTTCTTGGCACACTGATTTTGAGTGCGGATAACTCCGTTTACCTGATCAGGGTATGGGGCTCTTGGCGGGTGTGACCGGTCAACAAGGGATGCTTATTCCTCCTAGGCACCTGATCCCACCTCTGGTGTGTCCAGGGGTCCATGTTTGCCAACTATCTATTTTGTATTGCTTGTAGGAGTTATGAGATTGATCACTGTTCGCTATTTTCACCTTGCATCAAATTCAAATTTGAAGAAAACAATAAAAAATATTTTTTACTTCGCCATGTAACGTAAGTCATAGAAAATTTATGACGTCACAATCAAATAACGTCGCAACAGTATGATACGGAAAAATCTCACATGGTCGCATGGGTAAAGTCGATTGATTGATTGATTGATTGAATATTGTATAACGTCCCTCTCGAGAATATTTCACTCATATGGAGACGTCACCATGGCCGGTGAAGGGCTGCATCATTTAGGTCTATGTTAGTCACTTACGGCATTTGAGCAGGAAGGGATCTTTATCGTGTCACACCTGCTATGACACGGGACCTCATTTTTTGCGGTCTCATCCGAAGGACCGCCCCATTTAGTCGCCTCTTAACACAAGCAAGAGGTACTGAGGACCTATTCTAACCCGTATCCGCACGGGATGGTAAAGCCAATCTTACACTGGTGATAAAATGAGAGTAATGAATATCGCACTGAATTTGCTGAATAATTTTGAATTAGAAACAGGTAATAAAAATGATCATGATAATGTTGGTAATAATAGTAGTGAAGATAATGATATTGATGAGAATATTTGTTTTCATAGAACAAGGAACATCAGCTAAATACTACGATATTACTATCATAGATGGTGTATGTCAGCAGGTACAGTGTACAATAACGAAACATATCTATTATAGATGGTGTTAGCCAGGATAATGATACAGATTTCTCAGCATCTACTATCAGCAAAGAAAGCCATGAAACTCAAGGTAAGAAAAGTTAAGCTAAAATGACGTGAATGGAAAAGTGGAGATAACGAACAGTGATCAATCTCAGAACTCCAAAAAGAATGAAAATTGATAATGGAGCACGGGGGCAACCACGGAGGTTGAACTCACGACCTTGTGGACGATTAAAACAAACCTTGATGAGAATGTTAGGAACTTTAGAAAATTACAAGAGAGGAGATTGGAAATCATAATATACAGTGTACATATACTTCCTAAAGTAAATGCATACATTGCAACAAGACAAGGCAACACAGGATTTTCACGTCAATATTGAAAGTTTGGATGGCATTCTAGAATTGCAGTTGACGGATTTTTAAATATAGATGACTCGAATACATCAATTGTGCAAACCATGCAGTAAACTGTAAGAAAAGACAAAAGTTTGCATGCAATGTTGCCAAGACAAATATTGAGAAGTAATTCCGGGCATGACCATTACTATGACAACAAAGTACATTATTCAAAATTAAAAGGTCTTTACGTCGTTTTAGACATTCCAAGTGACGATATTGTGTACACAATTCAAAGATCATCTAGTAACTGTCAACTTAGATTTTTATATAAAAATATATTATTACCTTTTATTATCTTTCAGATGGTGGTCACAATTCAGAAATCCCTCAAACTGTTTCCAAGCAAAGTAAGCACATTAGGGATACAACAAAGAAGAAACAAGAAAGCGGAAATATAAATATCCATAGCGACTCATTCTCTCAACAGAGGGCGCGTGGCACAAGTTTCACTTACACCTCTGTCAACGCTTGGAATCACATGACAATATAATCACATGAAATTCTTCAAAATTATGCCTCAGTTTTAGACACATTTAATATTCCAGTCAATGGGTCGAATGAATATGAGTTACCGCACCTATACTGGATTCCTAAACTACATAAAAACCCTTACAAACAAAGATACATTGCTGGATCCAGTAAGTGCTCTACAAAGCCCCTATCTTTGCTCCTCACGAAGATGTTAACAGCTGTGAAGGAGAAACTTCAAACTTACTGTGCAACTACATATGCCAGAAGTGGTGTTAATCAAATGTGGATTCTAAAAAATTCTAAAGAACTTTTAGTAAACTTGAAATCACAGAATTTTCCCCAAATTAATAGCATTAAAACCTATGACTTTTCAACACTATACACGATCATTCCTCACGACAAATTAAAGACTAGACTTTTTGACATCATAGACAGTTGCTTCTTCAACAAAAACGGAAAACGGAAATATTCATATCTAGTGATCAGTCATTCAAAAACTTACTTTGTTAAACACCACTCCGATTCTACGCATAAGTACTCTGAAGTTGAAATAAAAAATATGCTAAAGTTCCTCATTGACAATATCTTCGTGGTCTTTGGTGATCAGGTCTTCCAACAGTCTGTTGGAATTCCCATGGGCACGAATTGTGATCCTTTGTTAGCTGGCCTGTTTTTATATTTATATGAAGCAGACTTTATTCAAAAACTTCTATGTGAGAAGAAAAAATCTATCGCTGTGACCTTCAATTCGACTTTTAGATATATCGATGACGTTTTGTCTATTAACAATCATAGCTTTCATTCATATGTCGATTTGATATATCCCTGTGAGCTCGAAATAAAGGACACCACAGAGTCGTCCACTTCTCCTTCATACTTAGATATTTTATTGAAAGTAGACATTAACGGCAAACTCACAACTCAACTGTATGACAAACGGGATGATTTCAGCTTCTCCATCGTTAACTTTCCATATTTGTGTAGCAATATTCCATTATCACCTGCATATGGTGTTTATATATCTCAACTGATTCGATATGCAAGAGCTTGTTCTGGGTATAGTCAGTTTTTAAATCGAGGTAAGCTACTGACAAACAAGTTGATGGTACAGGGATTTCAACAGTCTCGATTGAAGTCAGCATTTCGCAAATTCTATGGTCGTTATAACGATCTAGTTCGTCAATACAGCCTCGCATTGGGTCAAATGCTATCTGACGTGTTTCATACCGATTTTTAAGCCGTTCTTGGCACACTGATTTTGACTGCCGATAACTCCGTTTACCTGATCAGGATATAGGGCTCACGGCGGGTGTGACCGGTCAACAAGGGATGTTTACTCCTCCTAGGCACCTGATCTCACCTCTGGTGTGTCCAGGGGTCCGTGTTTGCCCAACTATCTATTTTGTATTGCTTGTAGGAGTTATGAGATTGATCACTGTTCGTTAGCTTCACCTTGCATGGTATAAAAAATCACTCTCGTTTACTTTCGCTTTAAAAGTTCTGGTAACAGGTTATACATCAGGCTGTTTTCATAGACCACTGGCACTTTGACAAGAAAATATTTACCATTAAGCTGGGTTTTTTTTTATTTTACAAGTATTATCGTATTTTTACAGCCTTTTTTACTTTTGATTCCATGATTACCTTTAAATCTCCACCACGTGAATGTCCTACATTCATACGCATATTAAGAAGTAGTTTCAAATTCAGGATCAGAAAACGACGAAACCATTTACAGTAAGCATGGATTTAATAGCACCAAAAGCATTTCATAATACAGTCTATTCTGGATATAATGAAATTCAGGGGACCGACCCAAATTGTTCATTATATCCAAAGTTCAATATAACCAATGCTGAACTACACAAATATTGCTATTGGCGAATTTATTTTATCTTCAATATAACAGATAGTTCAGAATAACTGACTTCAATATAAGTGGAGTGGACTGTATTACTCTATATTGAGTCCAAAACATAAATAGAGGGATCTATATTGCGTGTTTTGATATTTGGTTTATCCAACTCGTTGATATGGTGTATTTATTCGCGAGGTTTGACGATAAATACACCATATCAACGAGTTGGATAAACCAAATATCAAAATACGCAATTATAGATGTTCTATTTATCTGATGCGTCTTCTTTTCACTTAATTTAGAGATGATCCCCAGTATGGTAGAAACAGATGATTGTATAAATTTGTTTTGAATCCGTGGCTCAGACGTCATATCTGTCTTCCTTACGCGGAAAAAAAATAATACGCTTATAATCTTTTGATGAACAATACAAAAGGGCATTTTCATAAAAGAAACCATGGATGAAAATCGTTTTAGAAAGGATTATGATTGATAACTAATAATGGTTTTGCCATTCCAACAAAGTAACAACTATTGACCGAGTATTCATTTTTTGACGTAGGCTTGACCTTTTGATAAAAGTTTGGTGTCGCCGTCGTTTCAAAATAAGCATATGTAACAACGATCAATGTAAGTAATATTTCAATGCAACATTATTAGAATGTTCAACAGTTTACAATGAAAAGTAGAATTGTTTGTGCATTTGGATTTTATTTCCGTGGTTTCTTTGGATCTGAGGGCGAGAGGAAATCCTGAGGCACTTTAAATAGGCCTAGTCTAGTAAGCAAAGCTATTGAGATTTGTTACATTCGATATGCTCCAGAAAAAAGAGACTGTGCTTGTGAATACTTGGTACCGCAGCCTGTCGAGGTACTTTCGATTAGGCTTGTCCAGTAGGCGGTCGATTCCCTGTCGATGATAATAGTGTGCACATATTTTTGTTTTCTGATCGTAATTTTGAGTAGTTACAGACAGAGTTGGCATTTTGCGGCCGGTAACTTGCATTTTATGTCAGTTGGGGGCAACATCATTTTAATTTTGCTATAAAAGAAATTCTAAATAAATACAGAATAACAAATTTTACGCTTTATTTCATGCATGGATATACATAAACACAGAAAATATGTCATCCAATAGGGTACAGTGTCAAAAGTAGTTCGGACCGGAAGTGCTTTATCAAATGGGCGTGTGATAAAGCTAATGTTTCATCTCATTTTCAATATCCACCACACGTATGGAATAAATGTTGGATATTAAATACTTTTACAAGATATCTGTTAAAAGGTGTTGACAGAGGTATAGTGCGAGTAGCGCACGGAACTCTGGGTAAAGAGAGATAGCGACTCAGAATCAAGTAATTAAGAGAGGGATCAAATTGTATTTGTTTCCAGATTCGCACCATCTACGAATATAGATGTTTAAACACTTTAAGTGTTAATCACAATACTTGTCTCAATAGTTCAAGTGAACATATGATACCAGGTGATTCAGGAACAAACCATAATTTCAGTGTTGATAATTTTAAACTCTTACTACAGCAAGAAACAGAACCTCAGAATAGCTCTAATTACTCTGTTTGCCTTATCAACAGATTGGACTCATGGCGTATGTGACCGGTAAATAGTGAATGCTTAATTCTCCTAGAAACATGACCTGATCGTTCATTTGATGTGTGCTGGTGTTTGTCCTACTTTTAGTTTTGTTATCTTTATAGGAATCATAAGATTGATTATTGTTATCTCGAGTATTTCATGAGCAAATCTAACCATATCATTTTGTCATGCAGACTTTAATTATACGGTGAATTTAATGGAGGTAGATGAGACAACGTCGTCACAAATTTAAACTCGAGATGAGAAACTTGTTAAAATGTACATCGTCGCACGCCACGGCTGAAACATACGCTTCCCTTTCACCCGTGTCTCTCTGCGTGACAATTTCGTCGTTTCTCATAAATATACATGACGAGAATGACGTAATCCTTTATCAATAGAGGTAAAACAGCTACATGTATAAAGGATATGGCAATGAAAACATGTTCTTTTTGCACCAAAAGTATAGTAAACAAGAGTCCTACAGATCGATGACACCTGAACAGTTTCGCGGTTTACTTATCATATATGTTCACTTGTTCCAAAAAGGGGATGGGGGTAATTACCAATACACAACACTCGTCGTCATTATTCTCCGACATTTCATTAGAAACATCCGGTGGTATAACAACTTCTTACCGCCTGTTCTTACTGATAGCAACACATCATTAAGATCCTCACAAATCCACCTTCATAACTGTCAATGTTAAACACACGTGTACACAATGATTTTGCGTTTGTTAATGGAAGAACACGCGTTTGGATTAGTCAGAGTGATATAACCGAATTCTATAAACAGTTTGAATCTCCTATTAAGACTTGCTCAGAAGCTCAGCGATTGGCCAAATCACGTCATGCATATTTTTATGAGAAACGAAGAAATTGTCACACAGAGAGCCACGGTTGAAAGGGAAGAGGATCGTACGTTTCAGCCGTGACTTGCGACGATATAAAATGTATTGCTTTACATTTTTTTCTTAAAGGTGATGTAGCTGAAGATTCTAAAAGCAGCGTTGTCATCGTTTACATGAACGGTAAATCTGAAATTATAGAATACGCATTTTCCTTCTACGTCATCTTGCACACTTTTCAATCCTTCCATCGCCGTAAAATGGTTGAAACATTACCAAAAATGGCGTCTGAACCAATCCACCAAGTCGGTACCATATGACGGATATACATGTGAATGCTATAAAATTGAAAGCAGCAATATATTTTATAATTACATGTGATCTTGAGTACATTTATTCATATACTTGTATATACATGTTCATTCTGACATGTAGAAAAAAAGTTTAGAATTTTCGCTGCTGATGTGTAAAAATATTAGTGTTTAGAGCCTTAATTTTAGAAAAATGTATTTGAATTAGAACAACTGAACACTGGCGTGTATCACTTCTGGGGCCCTATTGTTTCAGAGTCGAGTCGGCTCAAAGGATTTAGTTAAACCTTATTGAAACCTTATTGTGTAAGTCTAAAGTGGATCAGTTATTTCTACGTTACCTCGATCCGTTTTATAGATGTAATCCATAGTTTCCTCGCTGTTTTTATATCAATGTGTAATATTTCTTCTGGGATATCGTGAACTATCGAAAATTAACCTGCAGCGAAAATAAGTCTGTATACATGTATTTTCTGTTTTACAGTCCTACTATCGATCGCGGAGTCTCTATTGTTCGGTGGTATTCAATTTGGATGGAGCTCATTGGTTTTTGTTTACAAAGAAATTGGACTTTATGGAAACCTTTGCCCTGGTAATCAAACCAGGTACAAATCAGAATCATGTCCAAAACAGGAGGAATATCTCAATATGTTTTTTAGTATAGCCACAGCTCTATTATTTATTACGTCCATTGTGGTTGGGTTTATTCATCATAGACTAGGAACAACCAAGTGCAGGCTTCTGTTCATGTAAGTGCAACATGAAGTTATATTCAAGCATAAGAAAGTTTTTCCTGCATTAAACAATCAGATAAACAATGCTTTTTGGAATATAAAAGGTAAAGGCAACGAACAATGATCAATCTCATAACTCCTATAAGCAATACAAAACAAATAGTTGGGCAAACACGGACCCCTGGACACACCAGGGGTGGGATCAGGCGCCTAGGAGGGTTAAGCATACCCTGTCGACCAGTCACACCCGCCGTGAGCCCTATATCCTGATCAGATCTCTATTCCCCTATAAGGAATACAAAATAGAGAGTTGGGCAAACACGGAACCTTGTATATACCAGAGGTTGGAGCAGGTGCTTAAGAGGAGTAAGCATCCTGTCACCAGTCGCCCTAGACCTCACTTAGGTAAACGGAGTAATCCGTAGTTAAAATCAGTGTGCCCAGAACGGCCTAGTAATCGGTATGAAACACGGTAGACATCATATGATCCAATGCCTTTCGTTCTTTTCTAGAGTTATTTGTTCCTGTGGAATGCTTTTTTTGAGTTTCACTAACAGTGGTACGTCATCTCTCTCTCTCTCTCTCTCTCTCTCTCTCTCTCTCTCTCTCTCTCTCTCTCTCTCTCATTTGTTACATCCTCACTTGATCACCATGTAACTGCCCGCGTTTTGATGTTAACGCCATTATTTCATCTGTTTTATCTAGATATCCCCTGGTTGTTTCTACCCGGTCTTACACTGGTGGATGTAAGTGGTCTAGCTTTACTCGTGACAGACATGCACGTAAATATTCTTTTTTCTCTGACTCCTTCATGAATATGATGTGGGAATTGTGAACCCTTTCTTTCTCAGAAAGATGCTACTATGAGTGATAAAACTCAAAATTGTATAGTTGAACTGGATATAATCATAATCAATTTATTACATATAACTTTGTGTATGCAGTAGGATTATCTTAAGCTCCCCCGCCCCTCCCCCCTAAAAAAAATCAGTCTGTGTGTGTATGTCTATTTACATCTAATACAGGGGGCCTCTGACACTCCAGGTGAGGATTATAAGGGGGTCTCTGTGGATACTTTACCCCCAAAATATTAATGTATTTTGAAAATAAAGACATATGTCAGACAGCATTTGACCCTATGATGGGTTGTATTGACGAAATAGATCATCATAACGATCATAGAATTTGCGAAATGCTGACTTCAATCGAGACTGTTGAAACCCCTGTACCATCAACTTGTTTGTCATTAGCTTGCCTTGATTTAAAAACTGACCATACGCAGAACAAGCTCTTACGTATATAAATATATATATAAATAAATACATAAATATACATAAATACCCATACACACAAATGTGTACATACACAGGATTAGCTCAAGTTGAAATAATTGTTATGAAACATGATCAATCAGATGTAATTAGTAGAATACAAAGTATTGAGCAATTCTAATGCGTCATATAATGTTCTGGAATACCCATGGATGTTTTAATACAAATGTAACATAAACGTATGGCTTCTCTTGTAAGGTCATATTATTTCGTGAATGATTAACAATGTCATTGCAGGTTGTATCTTACATTCGGAAAGGGAAGGCTTTTTTTGTCACGGTTCTGAACGGAGCATTTGACTCGTCGGCTATTGTTATGGTGATAGTTAAGGTAAATATAGACATCTTTATTTGCAAAGAACAATTTTCATGTTAATATTTACTCTGTATCTTCATGGACTATGCAATTTAAACTTAACCCATTGTTCTATTTGTTTTTCTCAATTTGGAGGGGTTGATGTCATGCTAAATTACTTTTGCTTGAAAAATGTGATTATATCAAATAGGGATTAATCTACAAATTTTGAGAGTAATGCAACCACAGATGCCCGGAAGCACGGATGGATTTACATCGTAATTCTATTGCATGTGTATTTATCACTATCGATTTTAGTCCCATGGGGATCCAGGTTGTAATAGATCATTAGTACCCCCTTGTTTGTCGTAAGAGGTGACTAAATGGGACGTTCCTTTGGATGAGACCGTAAAACCCGAGGACCCGTGTCACAGCAGGTGATTCCTCCCTGTTCAGAGGTCGTAAGCGTCGAGCATAGGCCTAAACAACCCTCCACTGCAAATGGAGACGTCTTCAAATGAGTGAAATATTCTCGAGAGGAACGTTAAAGAACATACACTCATTTAATGAATCTTACATGTACCACGAACTAATGAATGAAGACGAGAATATTAGAGAATGAAATTAGTGATAGTTTGTATCAGACAAGATGGCCACCGTGGTCAGATATGTGTTAACACCTATCCTAGTTTATCTGGCTTTTAAACAAATTTCTACCGTTTTATTCTTCCAAAAGTTAGAGGAGGAGTTTACTTATACATCAGGATTTAAATGGCCTATTTCAAATTCAAAGTTATGTTGTTGTGGGCGTGAAATTTTCACAAGAAGTTTATTTATGAACCATTCAATGAAATCAAGAAGTTATGTGACGACTACTCACTACATAGGCTTTTTATGTCTACTTTTATCAAACGATGTCCATTTAAACTCAGGACCAGAAGGAGCTCAACAGACCATAAATGCTCGCTGTATTGGATGTAATCAGGTAGTGAAAACTACAATCCTAATCAGGTAGATTGGCTGCGTGATTCTTGTATAAGTGAAATTTCAACTGGCTTTAGTGTTGATCTATCTCTTGAGAAACTTCTGGAAACTTTACCTAAGGGAATTTTATATGCACACTTGAATGTGAGGAATTTTATGTAAATTGGATCAAATCAAAATAATGCTACGTAAAGGTACATTTGATGTTCTGGCCTTGACTGAAAGTACATTGGACAACAAAATAGAAAAATCATTGGTTACATAATTCTGAGAAGAGATAGAAACCGGAATGGGGGTGGGATATTAGTCTACATTAAAGAAAAATTTACCATTACAAACATAAAAATCAAGGATGATTTGGACATGCTTGAATTTGTGATTTCTATTGGGCAGTCGACTAAAACATACTGTGCTGTATCTTATCGACCTCCAGATTCCACAGTAGATAGGTTAGAGAAGTTTGAGGGGCGGATTGAACAACTAATAGCGAAACACAAAGATATTCTAATGATGGGCGATTTCAATGTGGATGAGTACAAAACAAAGCGTTTAAAGACTATCATGAAAAACATTGGATTTCAGCAACTGATAAAAAACCCTACACAGTACTTTAATTGATCATATCTATGTGAATAGTCCGGATAAGTTTTCTTCATCAGGAGTATTCCCAATAGGATTAAGTGACCACAACTTGATTTACGCTGTAAATGGTAAAATTAGAGCCGGTGCAAACAGTCACGTTCATATTAAATATAGGAATTTTAAAAACTTAAATGAGGGCAGTTTTCAAGAAGAACTAAACACTATTGACTGGAGTCTCATATATGAAATGGTGGACATTGGTCCTATGTGGCAATTATTTTATTCTAAATTTTTGAGGTGGTGGATAAACACATGCCTCTAAAAGAAAAAAAGAATTAACTCACGTTCAGAAGAATGGATAAACGATGACATACTTACAGAAATGCACTGTCGTGAACACCTCTTTAAAAAGGCGACACAGAGTAATGATGATCACGCGTGGAACCTATACATAGCATCAAGAAACAGGGTGACAAAACGATCAGGGAGGCAAAACATACATTTGTTGAGGAGGCAATTTCCCAGGCAGAAAACAAGCTCAATGACATGTGGGACAAACTTAGGCAAGTCTTACCATCTAAGAAAACGAATACAAACTGTACATTTCTTAAGGACAATAACATAATTTTTAAAGATACAAAGGATATTGCCGAATGTTTTAATATTTACTTTTGTAACATTGGTCATGATCTAGGAAAACATTTTGATGACACTTTACCTACTGTTGAAGAACAAATACCTAAAACTTCTTATACAATACCAGGTATAACTGCAGAATTTATTGAAAATGAGATAAAATGTATGTCTGCATCAAAGGCAACAGGTTTGGAAGGTATCTCTGTCAAACTTCTAAAACTTTCACCAAACAGTGTATGTGATATTCTTGCATATATTTTCAACTATTCTATATCGTCATGTACCTGTGCAGATGACTGGAAAAAGGCACGTGTTGTACCACTTTTTAAATCAGGGGATGAATGTCTAGTTAATAATTATCGGCCTGTATCCATTTTACCCTGTGTTAGCAAAATTTTAGAAAAGTATGTTTTTAATTCATTTTATGAGTATTGTCAGTAAATTCTCTAATTACAGATTGTCAGTCTGGTTTTAGGCCAAAACACTCATGTGAAAGTACTCTTGTTTTTCTAGTAGATAGATGACTTAAAATATTGATGAAGGTAAACTTACTGGTGTACATTTTATAGACTTACGAAAAGCAATTGACACTGTTAATCACAAGGTTTTATTACACAAACTCAAGTCATTTGGTATATGCAATGATGCTTTTGAATGGTTTAAATCATATCTAACAAATCGTACACAGAGAGTTGTTTTGAAAGGCAATTTAACCATTGGAGTTCCGCAAGGCTCTATTTTAGGCCCATTGTTTTTCATCCTGTATATTAATGACTATCCACAAGCACTGAAACATTCTCATGTAAATATGTATGCAGATGATACTTCACAAGATGTAACAGATAAGTCAGTGGAAAATATTGAGTCAAAGATGTGTGAAGATCTTCAGCGCAGTATAATGTGGATTAAGGAAAATAAATTAAACTCAAACCTGTCTAAAACTCAATGTATGCTTATTGGATCGGCACAAAAATTATCAAAGTATCGAAGATTAAGTTTAGTGATAAATAACCATGTCATAGAATGTGTTCAGGAGTCAAAATTACTTGGTATTATTATTGATGAAACTTTGTCCTGAAAACGTCATATAGAATCACTTATGAACAAGATTTCCAAGAGAATTGGCATTTTAAGAAGAATAAGATATTTTATGTCAAACGATGCGCTGATGAAGATTTTTAATACTATGATTTTTCCACATTTTACATAGTGTTGTACTATATGGAGCAATCCAAGAAATGCTGAAAATGTGAAAAAGCTTTTTATATTGCTAAAACGAGCTGCAAGGGTAAATCTTAACATCAGCAATCAGCAATTTTTGAAACACCATCTAATGTCATGTTTACAGAACTTAACTGGTTGCCTCTATCAGATTACTTTGTCTATAGAAAAGTCATTTTAGTGTATAAAGTTTTACATGGTTCAATGCCAGATTCAAATATATTGTATATACCCAAGGCAAAAACAGAATATTATAGAAGATCTTTCAGCATTTCAGGGAGCACAGTGTGGAATGCCTTGAGTCAAAATATAAAAAAAAACTCAACAAGTGTTGTGTGTTTTAAGAGAAGTTATCTTAGAGATTATCACCATACCTTTTAAGCTTCATTTTGTTCCGATTTATCTTACATTCATAATTATTTCTTAAGTTTATATGTATTCTACTTCTTTTAATATGTGTTTATTTTACTAATGTCTGTCTGATGTATGTTATATGCAGGACCATATTGAAAACTAGCGTTATCGCTAAATATGTAATCCTGGATAAATAAAGGCTTTATTTTTATTATTATATATTTCTTACAAAGCAAATAATTTCTTAACGTATTGCTATTATATCGAAATTAGAGGAAAATAAACGGGGGCAAACTGTTGAAAACTTTAAAACCTTACAGCAATATCTTGTCCATCAAACAAATTGGATCTTTGTTTTGCTACAGATGTTTTATGAAAGAGGAATAAAGATTCAACATACGTTTTTGGGTATATTAGCAGTTCACCTTCTTGTTACATCATCCAACACTTTTCTTCACTGGAAACAATCTCAACTGATTCCTGGAAGAACCTCCTCTGAGAAGACGGAATATGAAAAAGGCAACGACGAATTTGAAGATGAAACGCAAACAAACGGAAAAAGTGATTTAAACTTTCAATTTTGATTTCATTTCATTTGAAGAATAATAAACTAAAACCAGATTTATTTTCAAAATTTTCTTTTGATGTACTTTTTAGATCCCACGTTTTGGCGATCAGCTTGTTCGCTTCAATTCTCCCTTTTTCTGATTTGGATATTTGTGTTGACTTTGCGATGGTCCACTTACTTAGGTTCTGTGAACAGACAGTTTTCCATGGTACTAGAAAGTGATGAAATGGGTAAGGATTGATCTTCTTATAACTCATTAGTGTGTTCTCTCTCGTCGACCATTACTCAGGATATGATCCCATGGCATATTTTGTCACTACATATGATATGGTATCAATCAAATGCGGATTTCAAACATTCCGAAGAATGTTTAATAAATGTGAAATCACAATCTCCCCCTCCCATAAACCAACATCAAAAGTATGAATGTTTAACACTTTATACGATTATTTGACTAGAAAAAGATTTTGTTGGTTTTTTTTTTACATCATATACATAAAAAGGGTGCATCATACAGTTGAGTTGAGAAGCAGAATTGGATGACTCTGTGGTGTCTTTTATTTCGAGTTCACAGGGATATATCAAATCGACATATAAATGAAAATTGTTAATAGCTAAAACGTCATCGATACATGTATATCTGAATGTGATGTCATCTACGTAGTCTTTGGTGACTAAGTTTTCCAACAATCTCTTGGAAATCCCATGGGCTCAAATGTTTTCAGTTTTACCTGACTTGTTTTTGTATTCGGGTGAGGAAGAAATTTCTCACCATGGCTTTCACCTTGACATTTAATTACATCGACGAAATTCTATCTCATACCAATATTTATTTTGATTCATATTTCGATTCGATATAGCCCAGTAATATTGAAAAAAGGGACACCATAGAACCTTCCAAATGTGTTTCATATTTGGATATTTGGATATTTTGTTGCATTAACCATAGGTATTTTAAAACCGCAAACTAACAACTCAACTTTATGACAAATGGGATGAATTCAGCTTTGCCACCATTAACTTTCGATATGTGTGTAGCAATATTCCATTATCAACTGCATATGTTTTTATATCTCTCCATCTCCGTGGCGATCCGTGTTAAAATAAGTCCGCAGTACCCCTTGCTTGTCATAAGAGGCGACTAAATGAGGCGGTACTTCGGTTGAAACCGTAAAAACCGAGGTTCCGTGTCACAACAGGTGTGGCACGATAAAGATCCCTCCCTGCTCAAAGGCCATAAGCGTCGAACATAGACTTAAATTTAGCAGCCTTTTACCGGCAATGGTGACGTCTTCATATGAGTGGAATATTCTCGAGAGGGACGTTAGACAATATACAATTAATCAATCAATCAAGCATGTCGTTCAACTAATTCGATATTTTTTGCAGATGATAAATCTTAAAATCTAGGCATGCTAAACACAAATGAGATCCATTTACAGAGATATCAACAGTCCATTAATGTCAGCATTTTTCAATTCGTATGGTCGTTATAATGATCTAATTTGTAAATATAAACCGTCAGTAGATCGAATGCTGTGTGACGTGTACTGTCCCAATTGTCAAGCCGTTCTTTACATACCGATTATTACTATGAGTTTCAGTGGTCAACATGAGATGCATACTATTCCGAGGCACCTGAACCCAACTCTGGTGTCTGTAGAGTTCCATGTTTATGTAACTCTTTACTTTCGTGACCTTTCTCGGATTTATAATATTGTTCACTTTCATGAATATATGGATAAATGAAAGGCGAAGATAACGAACTAAATATATGTATTGTATATACCAGGTGATAAACCCATATCAAAGTCATGCAATGAAAAGTGACGGTAAGGAACAGTGATCAATCTCATAACTCCCATAAAGGTGAAGATAATGAACAGTGATCAATCTCATAACTCCTACATGTATAAGCAATACAAAATATAGAGTTGGGTAAACACGGACCCCCTGGATATACTAGAGTTGGGATCAGGTGCTAAGGAGTAAGAATCCCCTGTCGACCGGTCACACCCGCCGTGAGCCCTATAATTTGATCAGGTTAACGGAGTAATCCGTAGTTAAAATCACTGTGCACAGAACGACCTAACAATCGGTATCAAAACACGTCAGACAGCGATTGACTCAATGATAGGTTGTATTTACAAACTAGATCGTTATAACGACCATATAATTTGCGAAATGCTGACTTTAAACGAGACTGTTGGAACTCCTGCACCATCAAATTGTTTGTCAGTAGCCTGCTTCGATTTAAAAACTAACCATCAGCAGAACAAGCTCTTGTATTTTGAATCAGTTGAGAGATATATACACCATATGAAGGTGATAATGAAATATTACTACATAAATATGAAAAGTTGACGATGGAAAAGCTTAAATCATTTGTCATAAATCGTTTGTCATAAAGTTGAGTTGTTAGTTTGCCGTTAATATCTACTTTCAATAAAATATGCAAGTATGAAGAAAAGGTGGACTACTCTGTGGTGTGATTTTTGTCGAGTTCACTGGGATATATCGAATCGACATATGAAAGACAATCATTATTGTTAATAGATAATATGTCGTCGATCGATCTAAATGTTGAATTGAAGGCCACAGGAAGATACATTTTCTTCTCGTGTAGAAGTTTTTGAATGAATTCTGTTTGATAGGAATACAGAAACAGGTCAGCTAACAAATGAGCACAATTCGTGCCCATGGGAATTCCAATAGACTGTTAGAAGATCTGATCACCAAAGGCCACGAAGATATTGTCATTGAGGAATTCCAGTATATTTTTTTGATTTCAACAGCAGAGTACGTGTGCGTGGAATCATAGTGGCGTTTAACAAAGTAATTGTTTGGATGACTGATCACTAGATAGGAATATCTGCGTTTTCCATTTTCGTTTAAGAAGCAGCTGTAATGTAATACTATTAAATGTAATAATTTCTTACTATCAACGTATCACCTCTACTTAACAATTTTCAAATATTATGATCCAAGAAGTAATGAAACGAGTGATTTAGACTGGTGCTGTACATCATATTAACCACACCGTGTTGAGATCGATTAACCGGTTAACTGGATAAAGTTGAATATTTTTATCGGACATACACATTTCCTTTTTACAATTTTGCCATCCAATTAGAGCTTAAAATATCCACAAGCGTGCGACGTTAGACTAGGCAGCATATTCCATTACTTTAAATTAGATACAGAAGATCACTGACACGACACAGCAGGAACTATTATTCATGACTATCTGCACACAGTGCTGTGAAGGGGTGTTTGAACAATGATTGACCGATTCCCCTCCCAAGCTTCACCTGTAGAACTTTAATTATCTTCAAATTCATCTAATTAGAGAACTGGCAATGAAAATGTACCCATGTACCTTAACCTAACAACAACCGGCGACTCGTAACCGAAAAAAGATTGTCATCCTCAGCATAAATAAACTCCATACGATTGAATAGTGATTTCACAACAGTCATCCTACAAACCACGATCAAATTGACAATCCAAATGGCAACAATATGTATATAGCCTTTTCATTGATAACTCCGTTTGTAGTAATTGATTATTTGTTTTACGTCCCTATCCAACATTATCTTTTTTTCAATTTAATCAAGATTATTTGATTTTATATCAAATAGTCAACTATTAATTTAGTACAGGTTTCCACCCGGGCTGTCACCCTGGGCGCCCTTAACAATTATACTACAATGGTATTACCTTACGACTACGATATGGTACGACTATGCTACGGCACGAGTTAATGAACAACAAACAGTCCCCGGATGTCGTTCTCTTTTTCAAAATCCACCGAACAAGAAGGACGTGTGTTGTTTTTTTTCCCCAACCCACCCACCCATTATATTATTAGGGCATAATTCTAATATCTGCTTTGCTGCTTTCTCTTCTTTCTTTCTTTTTTCATTGCAGAATACCAAGCAACACATGCCCATCCTAGCCGAGAAGAATGGAACGCGTACTGAATGTCATAGCTACCTGTCAGTGCCTCAAACGCATTCTTGCCAAATCCAATTTTGTAGGGGATATACAGTATTAATTTTTTTTTTTGTTTCTATGGGATAAATTAATGTCACAGCTGCCCCAAAAACAAAGTATACTTTTTGTCGCAATTCCGGGTTTGGGGGCGGGGACTGGGGGATACCGTAGTGTAGGCTGGGATCAAGTGGCCCCATAACCTGGTGGTCTCCCCACCCTGCATACAAAGCAGGGGGGGCGTGGCTCAAAGTAACAATGTGTAGTTGTGCAAATATGGTAACAATCGTGGGTCATGGACTGCCAGGGCTGGTCCCACCTCCACCTCGTTCAAGTCGGGGGAGGCCACAGTCTGGTAAATGTAAAACCAGGTGGCACTGGAGAAAGGGAGAAGGGCGGTCCCACCTACACTGGTCCAGAACGCGGTAATCGTTCGGATCAGGCACTTGTGCTTACACTCGGCCTCCTTTGTGTCCATACTGTCTTGGTACAATTGCATGTATCCCCCTGTCCCCCACAAAAATTGCGGCCTTTTCATCCACTTACAAACCTTGTTCCATTCCATATGTTGTATCGTGTAAATTGTTCTGTTGTACCTTTTGAAGCATCAATAAAGTCATGTTCATATTCACGGGTGTTATCATTTCAAGGCAATGCTGATGCATTAAACACACTGGGATCGGACTACATTTGGCTCGAATGTCGAGCAAGCGGGCATGTGCTGCGGAATGCCTAGCTCACTGGATCTAATAATTAATTGTTAGACGTGATATGATAAAACACCCAATTAAAATTTCTTTTCTTTTCTAGTCAGTGATTATACAAACGTCCTGTCCTACTCATTGTTTAGCGGTGAGTTGGTATCCATTATTGTCGGGAGCGTTCTTGAATGCATAAAGAAACGATTTGAAGGTACAGTTATAATGTTAAACGTGGGGTTTCTATTGGATCAGCTCAGTCATAGCCACGGAAAAAAACACTAAAGAGACCCCTTTTCTGTTCCAACCTCTTTATTATTACATATTGATCACTGTTCGTTATATTCACCTTGCACGTAAGGGATTCCGAAAAATAAAGTCATGTGAAGATACAGTTTTCTATTTAAAGTGCTTTATTGATATAAAATAATTTTCCTTTTCGCTGAATCCGTTGAGATATTCAAAGAATCCCACAGTATTTGAAATTTTGTCGATGCGAGGTTTTAACGGACTTTGATAGACAATTGCGATGTCTGGCCTTTAAACGAAGAGGAAGAGGAATAAAGGTGTCATATGGTCGGATATGTCCATGGTGAAATCATCATAATCCATAGATATATTAAATTTTCGCAAGATGAATGCCTTAACTAGAATGCAACGCTACATTCTAGTCACATGTAAGTTCACAAATTTCCTGAAATTGTCAACATTTACGTCACTCCCTTTGAATAGGAACCATAGGCAAATTTTGTTATCAAAATTAGTTTCAGGTAATGAAAGTTGAACATAACAGTGAACAATCTCATAACTCCTATAAGCAATACAAAATAGAGAATTAGGCAAACACGGACCCCTGGACACATCAGAGGTGGGATCAGGTGCCTAGGAGGAGTAAGCATCCCATGTCGACCGGTCACACCCGCTGTGAGCCCTATATCTTAATTAGGTAAACGGAGTTATCGGTAGACATAATCATTGTGCTAAGAACAGCCTAACAATCGGTATGGAACACGTCTGAGAGCATTGGACTTCAATGGTAGGCTGTAATGACAAACTTGATCGTTATAACGACAATGGAATTTGCAAACAGTTAATGTTAAACAAAACTGTTGAAACCATGAACTTATTTGTCAGTAGCCTGCTTCGATTTAAATACTTACCATACGCAGAAAAAGCTCTTGTGTATCGAATCAGTTGAGATATATACACACCATATGCAGGTGATAATGGAATAGTGCTATATAAATGTGAAAAGTTGACGATGGGGAAGCTGAAATCATCCCGTTTATTTAAAGTTGAGTTGTTAGTTTGCCGTTAATATCTATTTTTAATGAAATATATAAGTATGAAGCAAAAGTGGACAACTCTGTGGTGTCTTTCATTTCGAGTTATCTCATATAACTATATTATCTCACATGTCTCTCATGTGACACTTTTCTTAAATATCAAAAGTGATCAGACACAAAAGCTTGCCTGTGACACCTTTATCCCTGAATGTATGTGGGTCTTTTTAGATAAAACTATAGAAATAACTTCTATGACGATCCTGATTATCACTGGTGTCGGTACAGTGGTTATATGTAATTTTTAACCATTACTTTGTTATTCAGGAAGATCGGATGTCTACAAGAAAGATGTGTATCCTCTTACCATTGTTCTCACTACTGGCTGTACTATGTCTCAAATCATTTCAATACTTGGAATCTTCCAATCAGCAGACACGTTTTATGCGGAGTTTGTTGTCATTCCGTTTTACAGATCCTTGCTATTTTCTACCATCATGAATTATGTCATCACTGTGTAAGTATTTGCGAGAAATCGTTCAGTGTGAAAAGTATGCAAATGAAGAACACATATTATGATAAATTGCCTTATTTGATGTAGGTTTCACCGTAAATGGATCAGTCATTTAATGGTTATTACCTATGTCACGACGGGAATATCAACGATTGCGCAATATTTTGTCTTCAAATGGGTATTGGAAAATGATACATTTCAACAGGTGAGTTTGTACGGCTTTTTAAAAAAAGTAATTCATCGAAGACACCAAATACTGATGGGAGGCGAAGATAACGAACAGTGATCAATCTCATAACTCCTAACAAATGCAAACTATATTTATTCATACACCCATGTCTATACATACTATCGGAATCAAATGTCTATTTGGTTTATATACACTCTCAAACATATCTATAGTCGATAATCGATCTATTTTTCAGATGAACTATATGATGTTGGGTTTGACGATGGCTTCATATGCTTTTCCTTGTATGTTGTTATTGAGTATGAGAAGAGATGCTCGTAAAAACGCCTCCACAAAGTTGTCTTAAAGTAATCCCACCCTGCTGTGACGTCATAAGATTTTACAAAATCAATGATTTATTTGAAGTAGATCAACAATGAATATAATCCCTAAATCATGCAGACTTTTAAACAATACTGATCTTCCACCAATAGTAATATTTGGATTATAACAAATATGTTCACAATAAAAATCTGGGTTGATTTTATTTTTTGCAGAATTTATATTTGACCAGCTCTGAAACACATCTATCCAAAAACTGTTGGTTATTTTTACTCTTATTCTATTGATATAATCTATTCCAAATACCTATACAAGTCATTAGTTCTGCCCAAGTAGTTTTGTCCATTTTGCATTTGAATGTAGAATACATGTACGTCAAATCCATGTAGCTTTAAGAGCAGTGATAAATTCTTTATAGTCAACCATTTTAATACCCCCATTAGCATATTCTTGAATTATGACATTTTTCTTTACTTTATGAGTTTTGTTATTCCAAAGAAAGTTATATAAATCACTTTCAAAACCACAACTGGTTTCTTCTTTAAGATTTGGAATTGTAAGTATCAAATGATTTAATTTTGGTATCAGTAATATCTTTATTACTGTTAACCTCCCTAAAGGAGTAAGACTTCTATTATTCTAATACGTCATGCTTTTTTTTACTTCCTTCAATTTAGTCTTATAATTCAGTTCTACCATTTCCTGTAAATTAATACAAAATTTTATTCCTAATAAATCAAATGTTTTATTGTTCCAATCAAATTTCCACCTTGTATGATGAAAAACGTCCTTTGAAAAAATTTTGCTACCTGTACAAATCATTTTTGTCTTTGAAAAAATTTATCTTTAGACCTGAAATTATTGCAAAGTAATCTAGGGCTCTAATAATGCCATCCATGGAAGTGGGAGACCCATCTAAAATAATCGAGGTGTCATCTGCATATTGAGATATCTGATATTCTTCCCCATCAATAGTAATGCCTTTAATATCTTTGTTTATGCGTATTAGAATGCCAAGTATTTCAGCACATGAATGAAATAAGTAAGGAAATATAGGATCGCCCTGCCTACAGCCCCGTTCTGGACTGGAGTATTGTGACACAATTCCATTTTGAATAACACATGACTTTATTTGATTGTAAAATAATTTTATCCAGTTTTGAGTTGAAATACGAAAATTAAATAAAAACATGTTTCTTGAATAAATTTCCAGGGGACAGTATCGAAAGCCTTTTCAAAATCAATAAGCATCAGAAGCTCTGGTATTTGTTTGGATTCTGTATAATGCATGATATTATAAATTAATCTTATATTCTCACCAATATATCTACCTTTGATAAATCCAGTTTGATCTCTATGTATTAATTATTTAGATTTTTAATCCAGCCATTATTATCGAAAATGCATTACGTTGTACTGCTTTCTGTGCCACCTATCTTTGTATTTTCTACTTACGTTTTGCGGGCTGTCAGCAAAATGTATTTTCTGTTTTTGATTTTATTTGAGAAATGATTTCATTGAGGTGCAGTGAATGCTTAATTTTTTCCTGTGGTTTGATAGAAGAGCAGAAAAATATTGTATTAACGGATCCGTGTCAATATTTTCTATATATGTTTGTCAAACTTGAATGAACGAGCCAATCAGTTCATTATGCATAAATGGTTCGGTGGGTAGTATCGAACGTGGTCATTCTCTAGCCGTCAACCATGACGAACACATGTTGAAACTTCAGAATATAATTGATATTTTGCATATATAAATTATCTCGCCCAGTTTCAGAGATTTTTCCCGTGAGCTTTTGACTCTGTTTTCCCCTGGGTTTGATAATTTATCAGGGCTAATGCTCATTAAATATAAAATCGTTGATCGGCCATTTTCCTCTTGTTTGAAGGGATGTAATTCTTGAGATGTGATATGGGTGAACAAGAATGTTACATAGGTATTCATATACTCTGGTATTATGTGTTTTATACATGTACTTTTTGTAGGTGTGCATGTGTTGTGGCTAATTTCGTGTTTTTTATGCAGTATAAGCATTTTAGGGTTTATTAAGTATTTATCGGACAGGAAAAAGTCCTTTGCTTTGCAATTTGTGTACCCTTTTCAGCCATTCAACTGTTAAAAATCTTGAAAATGTTAATTTCTCCATTTATTGGTGAAATACTTCAGCACCGTTTTTAAAGATATGAGGATCTAATTGTTTTTTACAGGAGGACTATTGAATTGAATAACTTGTGAACACATCCACATGGTTGAATAGTATTTTTAACTTGTACATATCTACCTTACTTTTTATACGCCCATCTTTAGACAGGACTTATGATACAGCGATGTATGTAATTGTAATTAAAAGATTTATATAGTTATAGGTCCGTCCGTTCGTGGTGTATTGCTTCTAATTTCATTTCCCGTTCACATATTAAGCTGAAACTTGCTATGTAGCTTCTTTGTGGTTCCCTCTAGACTGTGGTGAAATTTCGACCCATTTGGATTTCTCTTGCTAGAGTTTTGTCCCTTTATTTGAACATCAGTGTTACACATAGGGTACATCATTTGTCGGGCGAACTATCTTCTTTATAACGGTGTTCCTGTTAATAATGTCCCATATTACATGATATGAAATATTAGAGGGAAGGTTAGATTTATACACTTTAATACAGGTATAGTTTCAGTTTCACTTTTAAGCACCAAGTAGTAATAAATGAAATTACCTTTGTACGATTTAGGAAGCCGTTTGTACGATCTAAAAAAAAAAAACTCGTTTGTACGATTTAGAAAATCGTTTGGACGATTTAAAAAGTCGTTTGTACATGTACCATTTCAAAAATCGGTTGTACAATTTGGTAAATCGTACAAACGATTTTGAAAATCGTACATGTAAACGACTTTTTAAATCTAAGAAACGATTTTCTAAAGCATACAGACGACTTTTTTAATCATACAATCGATTCAGTAAATCGTACAATGTACAAACCACAATGTGTTTTAGGGCATTGATCGCTTTCATAGGATCTGACCTCACAAGGGTAAGTATAGGCACCGTTTTGGGGCACGGAGTTGCCAATTACACCTTATTTTAACTTTACGAGATAGGGGTTTAGGTACGGCGCCTAGCGCCTAAACTAGGACTTGTGCCACTAAGGTGACCATAGGGCATTTTAGGGAATTGACCCCCCTTATAAGGTCTGACCTCAAAAGGGTAAGTATAGACACCATTTTTGGGCACGTTTGGCGTCATAAAGATATGAAAACATTTAATTCATAAACACAAGAAACATTTAGTTCATATACACATGAAAACATATTTAGTTCATAAACACATGAGAACATATTTAGTTCGTTACACACATGAAGAGAAGCTCAGTTCATAAACACATGAAGGCATATTCAGATCATAGACATATGAAGGCATACTCAATTCATGCATCTACATAATTTCATTTGTTCGTCAATTAATATTCTCTGGGTTTTACCAGTAGTAATCCAAGGTTTCCGCTATTACAACAAATCAAATCTTCAAAGGCGACCGCAGAAAAATGTTTTAGCGATTGCAAAATTCAAAGTTGCATATTACATGTACTATGTATTATATGTATAATGTTAATGCACCCCTCCCCACCCCCGACCCCACCCCCGGAACTTCACGATGTAAAAGAAAATGCGACATAAAAATATGTTGCCATACATTCAGAGACACGTACACACTTGATATTTATGATTTCGTAAGTTGTAAAGAAATGCTAAAGTAGTTTGTGTAATTCTATCTTCCTTTTACAATTTTTTCCAGTGGCTCAACAGTGACGCCTAGTGCCTAAACTAGTTTAAGCGCTAAATGCCCTATCGCATATTGTCAAATAGTGAGAATAGGGTATATCTGGCGCCTCCGTGATCCAAAACGGTGCCTATACTTACCCTTTTGAGGTCAGATTCTATTAGGGGGTGAATGCCCGAAAATGTTCTGTGGTCACCTGAGTGGCACACATCCTAGCTTAGGCGCTAAGCGCCGTGCCTAGACCCCCAGTATTTAAAAGTTCTTACAAAAGGACAAAGCAAACAGCACTAAAGTACACATGCTCATTATACAGAAGTATTCACTATTTATCATACAGACTTATATACATGTATAGCATACAGACTTACACACGTGTATATCATACAGACTTACACACGTGTACTCATACAGACTTACACACGTGTATATCATACAGACTTACACAAGTGTATATCATACAGAAATACACATTTGTACTTCTACAGACTTAAACACGTGTACTCATACAGACTTACACACGTGTATATCATACAGACTTACACACGTGTATATCATACAGACTTACACACTTGTATATCATACAGACTTACACACATGTAAATCATACAGACTTACACACGTGTACTCATACAGACGTACACACATCTACTCATACATACTTAAACACGTGTACTCATAAAGACTTACACACGTATACTCATAGGGAATTACAAACGTGTACTCATACAGACTTACACACGTGTATATCATACAGACTTACACAAGTGTATATCATACACACTTACACATTTGTACTTCTACAGACTTATACACGTGTACTCATACAGACTTACACACGTGTATATGATACAGACTTACACACTTGTATATCATACAGACTTACACACATGTAAATCATACAGACTTACACACGTGTACTCATACAGACTTACACACGTGTACTCATACAGACGTACACACATCTACTCATACATACTTAAACACGTGTACTCATAAAGACTTACACACGTATACTCATAGGGAACTACACACGTGTACTCATACAGACTTAAACACGTGTACTCATACAGACTTAAACACGTGCACTCATAGAGAGTTACAGACGTGTACTCATGCAGACTTATACACGTGTACTCATACAAACTTACACACGTGTACTCATGCAGACTTATACATGTGTACTCATATAGCCTTACACAAGTGTACTCATACAGACGTATACACGTGTACTCATACAGACTCACACACGTGTACTCATTCAGAATTACACACGTCTACTCATACAGAATTAAACATGTGCATTCATTCAGACTTACACACTTGTACTCATACAAACTCAAACACATGTACTCATACAGACTGGTACATGTGTACTCATACAGACTTATAAAAGTGCATTAATACAAACTTACGCACGTGTACTCATACAGACTTGCACACGTGTACTCACACAGACTTACACACGTGTACTCATACAGAATTGCATACATGTACTCATACATACTTCCAAACATGTACTCATACAGACTTAAACACGTGTACTCATACAGACTTACACAAGTGTACTCACACAGACTTACACACGTGGTCTCATACAGACTTACACACGTGTAAATCGTACATACTTAAACAGGTATACTCATACACACTTACACATTTGTACTCATACGGACTTAACACGTTTACTCATGCAGACTTAAACACATGTACTCATAAAGACTTACATACGTGTTCTTATACAGACTTACACACGTGTAATCATACAGACTTACTCATGTGTACTCATACAGACGTAAACACGTGTATTCATACAGACTTACACACGTGTACTCATACAAACTTAAACACGTGTATTCATACAGACTTAAACACGTGTACTCAGACTTACACACGTGTACTCATACATACTTAAACACGTGTCTGTCATACAGACTTAAACAATGTGTATTGATACAGACTTATACAAATGTATATCACAGAAACTAGTAAATCACTTATTAGAGTTTGAAATCACCGGAAATGAAATTCCTTAAATTGGGTGTTATTGTAAAATTTTACATTACACTATTGGGATACCGGTCGTGGTATCGCGGTCACATCGTAACCAGTACTTCACGAGTTCCAGCTCCGCTCGTACCATCGTTGCGTCAAACCTAAGAAGTTAACATAGGTAAGTGATTGCATTTTCGACGGGACGTAAAACAATCATTTAATCACTATGGGGCTAATTTTAAATCATTTATTTCAGTTTGAATACAGAGACTGCCTCCATATTCCCCTTTCCCTACACTGTTGACAATGCAAGTTTTAAGATGGAAGGGGGTATTGCCACTCAAACGACCTCCCCATAATAATAACAATTGAAATAGGTATTCTTTCCATCTTGTCCTACCCACCAATTCACCTCAGTAAAAGGGGAAGAAATGTCAACAACACCATCAACATCTAAATTTATCATTGATGTTTGAATTCGTACAATAGCATTGCCGTTGAGTTGGTTGATTTTTGTGTTATCCAACCACTGTTGAGCCACTGAAAATAAAAATAAATTTGTTAAAGGAAGATAAAATTACACAATTTACTTTGATATTTCTTTACAACGTATGAAATCATAAATATCAAGTGTGCGCGTGTCTCTGAATGTTTGTCAACATATCTTTCTCTCATGAGTATTTTCTTTGACATCGTAAACTTTCTGGGGTTTTCTTATTAACAAAAAAAATATATGAATATAATACATTGTACTATGGAACTTTGAATTTTTACAATCGCTAAAACATTATTTTTCTGTGGTCGCCTTTGAATATTTGATTTGCTACATGATAGCGAAAGCTTTGATATACTGTTGTAAATATCTTAAGAATATTAATTTACGAACAGATGAAGTTATGAAGATGCATGGACTGAGTGTGTCTATGATCTGAATATGCCTTCATGTGATTATAAACTCAACATGTCTTAAATCTATGTGTCTATGAATGTTTTCACGGGTATATGAACTAGATATGTTTTCATGTGTTTACGACCTGATTAAGTTTCCATGTGTCAATAAATTGAGATAAGTATACTGTGTTCATTGCGCCCGTGAGGAGGCTTTGCCGTCTATTGTTTTACAGCGCAACTACGTTTAAAGCTGAAACACAAAGAACTGGTTTTAGAACTGTATTTAAAAAAATCCCAAGTTATTCGGACGGGTACAGACAGCTGTCAAATCATCTTAATTGTCCATCTTGTTACACGACTTCAGACATTTGATCCGACTATTCATTATACGCCAAAAATACAACGCCATTAATGTAAAACGTGCATTGTGACGTCATATTTAGCGTTGGTGTTTAGCACAAACATAGGATATCTGATACAATCGAGATTATATGTTTACGAAAATATAGTTTGCATGCTTTAACGGATTTTATGTAACATCTAAGAACGACGTGAGCTTGAATAGACGAGATTTAAAATGATGAAATAAATGTTCTTTCTCTGGCATTCGAATCGACGCCATTTTGACCAATTTTTTTAAGTTCCATAGGTATGGTTACTTTTTCATTAGTTTTTAAACATGCACATGTATATACGTGCTACCTTTAGGAGGAGTTTCGCTCTTACAGTCATTCAGGTCGTGAGAGAACTTCGTTTATCTATAGCTATTTTTCTTTGCTTGTAGTTGTTAGGTCATTTCTAACGTTAAAAGTATACCTCCTCCACTTCGTAAAGTGTGGTCGTTGGAATGATGGCTGTGATGTTATCTTCCGGGGGGGTTTTCCGGGTCAACTAAACGCTTTCCTTAACTTAAATTCTACACGTAAGTAACGCTTGTATGATCTTCTAGTTTACTAAATATCAGTTCACAGATGACAAGCCTGTTCTCTGAATAATTATAGAAAGTCTCTGGACAGGAAATAAAAAAAAATACCCGGAGTTGACGTTGAGTTTCTCGCAGATGTAGTAAGCCTCGCTGTGACAGCTCTCTGCATACCATTGGAAGTGATGGTCCGAATCCATACTTAGGCAGTTCTTGTCCTTGTCGTTATTGGAAACGCGACCCGAGAAGGAGGAAATTACGTCATGTCCGTTAGAAGCCCAGATCCAGTGTCCCTCCCGTACTGAATCAGTTCCATCCACCCAAATTTTCTCGTCTCGTATGTCTGATTATAATAAAAACTTTCTATTTAAAGGTGGAAATATAGTCCATGAAATTATTCTAAAATCCGCATCAAAAACTGAATTGCCTTTGATGGGGAGATATAAAGACACATGTAAAGGAATCGAGAGTTGGCTCTTGTAGATGGAATTTCAAAATTGATTCCAGATTATGTTCTGGCACGTTCTGACTATACGGTCAGTTTTAACATGAATTCAAGATCTAGCCAATGATTCCAATCACAGTTTACTCGTAAATAATCGCGGCACTATATGCTGCATGCGACTTTGCATTTGTCATTTCACGAATTCTTGTTTAAATCCATATTTTCACACAGTTTAAAATTCAGGATTTTATGCCCATTCCATATATCATGGTTTATTCATAGTCAGTAGGTTCTGATATTACAGCTCCATGTCAAGAATATAAATGATACATATATCGGAAGACATCTAATGAAAGGTGAATAGTGAAGATAACGAACAGTGATCAATCTCATAACTCCTATAAGCAATACAAAATAGAGAGTTAGACAAACACAGACCCCTAGATATACCAGACGTGAGATCAGGCGCCCAGGAGGAGTAAACTTCCCCTGTCGACCGGTCACACCCGTCGTGAGCCTTATATCTTGATCAGGCAAACGAGACAATCTGTAGTCAAAATCAATGTGCCATGAAAAAAACTACACTAAGAACTAAAATACACTGTAGGTAAAGTATAGAAGAGGCCGATTTCAATTTGGGCTTGGCATGCAAAACCTGTATTTTGACACACACACCCCCCCCCCCCCGGCCATGCTTTTTTAAAAATCTGTGGTAGACTAAGTGAACACTATTATTTTTTTTTTACAGATATGCTTAGGCAACATTTATGCACAATCCTAAACTTCACATAAAATAGCAGGCTATAGAAAAGCTAACGGTACCAAACTCTTTATCATGCTATGCTCTACCAGGTTGTAAAATATATATGATCAAAACACAATATTTTGTGGAGAATTCTTTTTGAAAAGTAAATTTCGTCAAATTGTAGGGGAAGTGGAAAAAAGGGTGTGTGTGTTACAGCCGTATTCGATGTTTATTTCTGTGCAAGGTGTAATACAATAAATTCTGTAAATTTTAGAAGTAACCGGTTAAAAGCACTGAAATCGTGTGATTATATAAATATGATTAAGCATGTTGCATACTTGTTAAAGGGAGGCTGCCCAAGCCGGAGAAAAAGTAGGTTAACCAATGGTTTAAGTTAATTTATCTGTGTGTAATCCTAATAAAATGAGTAATTTATCTCTGTGTAATCCGAATACAATGAGTAATTTATCTCTGTGTAGTCCCAATACAATGAGTAATTCATCTGTGTGTAATCCTAATAATGTACAACGAGTAATTTATTTGTATGTAATCCCAATACAATGAGTAATTTATCTGTGTGTGATCCTAATACAATGAGTAATTTATCTCTGTGTAATCCGAATACAATGAGTAATTAATCTCTGTGTAATCCGAATACAATGAGTAATTTATCTCTATGTAATCCGAATACAATGAGTAATTAATCTCTGTGTAATCCGATTACAATGAGTAATTTATCTCTGGGTAATCCGAATACAATGAGTAATTTATCTCTGTGTAATCCGAATACAATGAGTAATTTATTGCTGTGTAATCCGAATACAATGAGTAATTTATCTCTGTGTAGTCCAATACAATGAGTGATTTATCTCTGTGTAATCCGAATACAATGAGTAATTTATCTCTGTGTAGTCCCAAT